>NC_136620.1:22692326-22834826 GCF_933228915.1 Telmatherina bonti | reverse complement strand
TTCTAGCAGTCCATCTGCTACCTGTAAATTCCCTTCTACAGGACTCACAGTTCTGACATACTGTTGGTTTGGCTCCTCTGAGGCATTAACTTCCAGGTAACACCGTGAGCATGCGTTGCTGCTTTGATGATATACTATAATCACAGCAGTCTGAATGGTGGACTGAAACACTCAGCTGTGACCAGGCTTCTAATTTACTGTCTCGTCATCTAAAAACCTTCAAATGTTTGCGTGATACAGGTGACTTTATTTCAATGAATAAACAGGGACATTTTAGACTTAGACTGCTCTCATTAACACCAAAGGCCCTGAGTTTACAGGTTTGAGCTGAACTGCTAAAAAAAAAAAAAAAAAAAAAAGAAGTCTGCTGACACAAGTATGTTGTGATAGTTACAATAACAAAAATACACCACAAACAAACACACGAGCAATACTTTGAGTCATTTGTTCCTGAATGTGTGTAACATCAATATGAAAACAGGATTAAAGTATAATGGATCTAAAATCCAACAATTTATCAATTGCACACGCAGCCTTCAAGTCGGATACACCAGCTAACCACAAGCTCTAAGCTGGATTGTAGTTGGATGTATCTACACAACATGATGACAAACACCTACCTCTCTTTCTTGCTCAGTGGAATTTCAGCGTACTACACGATCCAAGGACAACATTTTGTTTCAAAAATATCTTGGACAAAAAAACAGCCAAACTACAAAACTGCCATTTGTCTCTCCATGTTTGCAACTTACCCTCCATTTCATTTTAAAGGCTTGCCATTTAATCCAGTCTTAAAATGTAAGACCTGTGTTTTTCTGTAAGTCTGTGGTTGAGGACAAAAAGGCACAGGAAGCTTTTACACAACAACATGGCTCAGTGGGAGACCACAGACAAATCATCAGTTAAAATCCTGAGTTTAGTGGCAGAGTTGACGCCACACAGCGAGTCGCAGACTGTTACTAACTCAACACAAACAGGCTGGTTCTGCTGGCGATGCACCCTCGTAGGAAGAATTTGTATTGGTCTCCATTGTCATTACTGTCTTCTGTCAATCTGGTCAATCTAATCTCTGTCTCCATAACAACCATTACAACAGGCTTTGTGCCTGGGAGGGTGAGCAGGGCTCCAACACAGGTACAACAATAGCTTCATTCAAGGTAAAAGGTAACATATACAGCTGAGCTGGAGCCATGACTGCAGTATGCTATTAAATTTAATAAAATAAGATATTTCTTTAGTAGTGTCATAATTTAAATAACAGTAACTGACTTTGGATATCATTATACTACTGAAGCTGTAACTTGAATGATGTTTTTCTATTATTAGTCGATGCTGTGAAGCTTACCAGTCTGTTTCAGATAACAAATGGGCATCATAAAAAGACCATTCATCACTATTGACCAGCACAGAGTAATTTAATGACTCAAAGTGGATCTGCCTGATTGTTTCGACTTCCTTTAGAGCATACATGCTTACTCTTTATATGTCATGTCATCCATCGTTGAGGTGTGCCAGATGAAAAACCTGAATGATTCTCATAGTTAATCATGGCTGCTGTAAAAGATCTTGCATGAATGATTTTAAAACATTTTGGAAGGATCTCTGTATCATACGAGCCCTTCAAGGTTCACAAAACCTGTAAATTGTTCCAGAAAATACCAACATATAAAAAAGGATTGAAGAAAAAAGATTTTTGCTGAAGAACTAGCCCTGTGTTTGAGTTCATGTCTAAGATGAAACTGTAACAGAACGACAGACACACTGAGCTGAACTTTAGATGTGTGTTTTATATTCATTTCAGGGAGAAAAATAGGTTGTTGTCTAATTTTTACATAAAACAAGGTCCTTTTTCATTGAGGTTTCAACTTTTCTTCCAGCATTTGCAGAGGAAAACTTCCAAATGGTTTGTTTAGCAGTCTGATCATTTAAAATTACTCTACCCTCACTTCTCACATGTGGGTGATATGAAGATTGGGAAAGGTATGAAAACACGCTAATCAACACTTTAGACTGACAACTAGCTTGGTTTATTTTTAGGGTGCAGTAAAACATTGAAACTACAAAACGGAAGCAGCTTTAACAGCCCCAGGAACTCATTTCTATACAGATAAGATCTTTTATCTCATGTGCAGGGGTCATGCTATCACATTATGAAATAAAACCTTGGCATGGGAAAATGAAGAAAAATAAGCCTTTAACGGGACTTTCTGCATCATACAAGTCTACTGTACTATTAAGGTGTTGAACCAAAACCTCAAACATCAGCGAACACATAAATGTGTGTGTTGCATGTTCTGTTTAAAGCTAAAAAGCACCTGGAGGAGGGGTGGGCTTAAGATGTACTTTTCCTTCACATTTGAGCACATAGGGAAAGGGTTTCTCTCCAACTTCACTCTCAGTGCGCAATTCCCTTCTTTACTTTCATGCTTCATTATCATGGTTAGCTAATGTCATGTAGAAATCCTTTTATTACGGCTGGAATTTCTCTAAGGATTGTGCTGAAGCTGCAGCATAGATATGCGGGGAGTTGGGGGGTTGTTGGAAAAAAAAAAGGTTCCTTTAACAAGATAATGCTTTTCTTTTGAAGTTTTTTTTTTCTTTCTTTTTTAGGTTAAACAATCTGCTCTGAGGAAATAACCGTCAGCATCCAGAAGGCTGAGATAAAGACCAGCTGCTACAACAGTGTAAAGAGGAACTACAAAGAAACACCAACTCCAGCATTCCTGCCTTACTCTACATTGTGCAATTCTGAAAGCTAGAGCCAAACCTGTTTATGAAGACTTGATTAAAATGTGAGCAAGCTTGTCCAAAATCACACTTCCTGCTGAATGAGAGGGCGTCCCGTCAGGGCTGAAAGTTCCTTCTCAAATCTGCCACCTATGTTTCTTACAAACATCACTTCATCTAATCTATCATATCACCATCTACTTCGCACATCTTCCAGTCCAGTGTAACCATCATGCTAGTAAGCTTCTTCCGTAAAGACCACACAGCAACAGTTGTTGAAGCCTCAATAAACTGGATCAGGAGGGGTGAGGAATCAACAACAGCACAATTGTGGCAAACAACTTACAAAGCAGTGGAGTGAATCCAGGGGAGAGTGTAGTCAGGATGAAGCCAGTGCATGAATGAGGTGGCGAGGAAGGAAGAGTTTAAGAGACACAGAAGGAGAGAGGGAACAAGTATGAGTGGTTTATTATGATGGCAAAAATATCACTAAAAAGACACGGTGGTGCAAGGAAAAGCGAAAGGAGAGTCTAACAGCCAGAGGTGACTAACTTTCACCTCTCTGTGGAAGGAGTTATTCATGTTCAGTTCCTGTGTGTGACCACCTCCTACAACAGTCGCATCATCGTTTAAGTCTGTTAACAACTCATTTTATTCAGAGAAGGGGAAAAAGGAGAGAATGAGGTGATGAAGCAGAGCTGAATCCTTCCAGCATAACTGAATTTCCAGAGAGATCTATCAATCCCATGATGCCCGTTAACCTTTTGTTTTACAGGAATTGACAGAGCGGAGCAGCTATCGCACTCCGATCAATATGGATTCAAGCACACGGAAACCCGGGCCTCCATCTACAGATTTAATAGATGTGTCAGTAGCTAAATGGTTTGTAAAGACTATGGGTCTAGACAGAGGAAGCGACATTGCATCATTACACAAAAAAATATTTAAAAAAAGAAAAAAACATGGAACCTTGAAGCAAGTCATTGGCCCAGCAATTACTATTGATGTCTACATTCATTTATTCTGCCAGGGTCCTGCAAATTCAACAAAAACTTTCAAATCTTACTTATTAACAAGTTCTAAATAAAGAAAATGCAAGAAGCAATAAAAACAGAGTATTGTTTTTTTACCCCTAATTGGTGATCTCAAGTTAAAAGAGAATTAAGCAGCAACTTTGTCCCGGGATTTAGAAAATCTTATTAAAAATATTACCATCTGAAACGAGATTATTTAGTTATTTGATATTATTTATTTGATAATTAAAATAGTTAGATATTTTTTGAGTTTGAGAGCCATTTGTGAACATGCAATTTTATTATAATATCATTATAAGAAAATGCATTATTTAAAATAAATAATATTTTATTCCCATGTTCTTTTATTAAAGATTAAAGACCTCCATTTGGCCTTAAAACTTTATTGTGTGGCGGTACGATGCCTTTTTTGCTTTAGGGATCAACAGTAGTCTTAACTGGTGTTTTGGGAGCCTTATGTATGACTAGATTACCTTTCTTTAGCCTCAAACAAGAAGTGACACCTTACCTCTACAAAACAAAAGATGATGACCAAATGGAAAGATTAAGTAATAGTAGGAGTTATGCAACATGTCAACCAGTTCATCCAAGACATTATGATGTATTCATAGACCTAATCATCTCATCCCATTGCGATATAGTTTAATGCAGCTTGCTGCTTTAAGAGCTACATTTCAACATGTCAAATTAAATATCTTCAAAATAATATCATCACTCCATTTACCAAGATGTAAGCCAATCCAAAATAAACACAACTCACCAGTATTTCCACAGCTCATACACCCTGTTTCCACTGCTGCCACTACAGCTGCTCACTTCTGTGAGGCTTACAAGACATATGTTCAAAGAAAGTGGCCACTATGAGTGACTTTTTTACAACCAAAACAAATCAGCGGTATTCTTGCTGAGTGCTTCTTAGCAATAACGGCTGATGACTACCAGCTTTTTTCCAGTGTTTAGTCTCAGTGCCACTTCAGGAATAAATTAGCTCAAAGCGGCCATATCTTTGACCACACCGGGACTATGCATGCAGAGGTCATGGCAGTTGGCAGGTGACGTGTCGAGGTCTATGTGGCCCCAAAATCTGTTCTAACATCTGGACCACATTGCTTTTACACAGCAGGGCAGGGTCCATATTCAGAGGAAAACCAGGACACTGGAGGTGCAAGGGCATTCCAAGGACATTGTTTGTAAAGAGAAATTAATGCTGGCGATAGGTAATTACATAAAAGTGTGCTGTATTAGCCATTTTATGAGGTGTTAAAATGTACATGTGATTTATGGCAGCTACTTCTAAACACGATTAAAAAGCCGTACACATTAAAGATGAAAGGAAATAGCATTGAAGCAGGAATGAAAGCCAGGGGAATTTAAAGTAAAGTAAAGAGGGGGTTTCGGGCAAAGTCAAGCTTGGGAGTCATAGTAATTAGCTCTCCCTAACAAACTCCTGACAGCTGATGCAAGCAGGAGTTTCCTGAAAGATTAATTAAAATAAGAGAACACAGGCTTTTCTGTCCATAATAACCATAACACTCTTCAGGTTTGCAAAGTTGCACCTGAAAAACTACAAAACATTCTAAAAAATATGCCCTTAAAGAGACATGACCAAAGTGTATGTTTATGATGCACAACGCCATGTCAGTTAGGGCTGCAACTAATGATTATTTTAATAGTTGACTAATCTGTAAATAATTTTTTCGATTAGTTGATTAGTCACAATTATTTCTGTCACGCCTACCATCTGTGCTTCCAGTTAACACAGCTCTTTTTACAGACTGAATTATGTTTTAGCCCACTCTCTTCATTTGTATTGTATGAATGTCACCCTGATTCCCAGTCAGTCACAACATAATGTCCTTTAGTAAGATAAAACAAAGACTCCTGAACCAGTTGAATATTAAATTTAAGCTTAACAGCTTACTACTAATTTATTTTTAAAAACTTAGCTATAGTGTCATATCCAAGCTGTACAGAATTTGCCTCAAAAGAAAAAACAAAATAAAGAAATATTTTAACATCTTAGATTTTTGTAGAATTGCACTGAAATGATTGTTTACATATTGAAAAAACTGCACAAAATGATAATACTTCCCCCAGCACTTCCTGTGGTGCTTTGGGTCATTTGCTTGGTGTTTTGAGTTCTTATACAGTCTGAAATGCCGTGGTTGGTAAATGGCCTTAAGTTGCCTGGCGCAGCGTTTTATTAGCAAAACTGTTAGGAGCGTTTAAAACGCGACGCATCGACAATGACATTTTGCGTTGATGAATTTTCATTGTCGGCATTGTCAACTTTGTCGACAAATCGATTCAGCCTTAATCTCAGGTAAAAATCCAAACAAAGAACCTCATACTAACTGGTAGATGTGGACATGGGCTTGTTTTGCAGCCACCATGGTTTGCTAATTTGCAGACATTGAATTGACCGTGTCATCCTCTGCATATCAAAGTCGTCAAACGTAAGACAGCCATTTTGTCCCGATATGAAAAGCATTACAAATGAACAAGGGTTGTACTTTTTTCTTCATAAAACTGTTCTTTTTTTAACAAAAAAAAAAAACAACCAAGCAGTCTAGAAAGGTTATCTTAAAAGGAAAAAAAAAAAACAATCTCTTCACTGACATTTCTATGTATCAGGGCAGGTTAACCTTCAAGTTCTGAATCTTTATTGACTTAATTCCCATGACTCAGCTGTTACAAACCATCTGTTGCCACACTTAATGTGAGATGGCTTCCAAGAAAAATACCTGTGGCTGGGCACCAATATGTATGGCCAACCTGCCTATTATGGTTCACCGCCTCTCATCTGTGAATGTTAGCTTTGTGTTTGGATGTGAGGCACAACTCCTTGCATAAATATTGCCTTCTCATGTGCTTTCACACACAACCACCTCACTGAGCAGTTGTTTTTCTTTACCACCCCCATTTAAGTTTGTATCTCCTTCTCTATCAGCTTTATCAAGCCATTCAGATTTCAGAAAGGTTATCCCCCACATGTCTTTTTTATACATCTAGAGTGACAGCGAACAGAAAAGGACCATCTATCACTGTCCTTTGCTGAAAGCTGTCCTGAACCCAGGTTGAGAGGACTCCAGCGGGTGAAGATTTATCATTATGACTTCTTTTTACATGTGTCACAGCAATGAAGTCAATTGGTATGGTTACATGATGTTTTTTTTTGTTTTTTTAAAATTCGGAATTAATCATTTATATCATTTTAATGCCAGTAAAGTGATTTGTGCAGCTCTAAAATGTAATCGAGTGTCCTGAATGAAACCCGGGACACAGGTTTGATCCTAACTAGCATAATGTTAATCAATCCCATTTCCACTTCTGAGACACTGAACTCAAGGAGCAACATTTACATCACAGGGTACGGTGACATGATGTTCTTTAATTCCAAATTAATAATTCAGAATTAAATAATTCAGAATTAACTTATTCTCCTACAAGTTTACATGAAAATAATTCTGAATGGATGTTTACTTGAAACACGTCCTCACTTAATTCCTCTTTAGAGCAGCAGGTTGGGAAGGGTTCTGATTGGACAGAGGGTGCACATGACTTATGACATAAAGTTAGCTCCCTGTTTCTCGTCTTTTCAGTCATAACTTGTAAAAACTACATTATAAGTATCAGTTTCGCTGCTATTTTTATTATAATATTCAAGAACCAGCTCAACATAAGTATAATACTTTACTTTTTGCAGCAACTGAGAAGGAGAAGAAAAATAGACCACCGAACACGGGAGGCAAAACAACATGCATCATTGGGATAGGACAGGGTAACGAGCATGTGCAGAACGACCGGAACTAACTTAGAGCGGAATTAAGGTTTACATGACAGAAGAATTAAATAGATCGGAATTAAAATGCGAATAAACCAGTCACTTAATCGGAATTAAGTTTAATTCCGAATAGAAATTTGCATTATGAATAAGTGTTTACATGGTCATTTTTCATCAGTTTAAAGCAGAATGAACTTTTTTTCTGAATTAAACAGGAATTAAAACTACCATTTAAATGCACGGAATGAGCGAAATGACTCTTGACTAATTCTTCTTTTTAATAATGGAGATTCACCTGCCAACTCAATAAATCTGCTTCCTTATTGAGCTTTGGGATCACAAGGTTTGGGAGAATAGCAGGCTATCATTGAGTGATTTTAATAAGCTATGAACTAAGAGCTAGAGAGGAAGTGAGGCGGATTTGGATATCAAGGATCCTCAGCTTTCCAATCAAAGATTAGCTTTGTGCACAAATCCCAGAGAGTAAGTAAGAATGAAAGAACCAAATCTCATTATCGCCCCTGTTTATTTTCAGCAATTTCTGACATTTCACTCCGGTTTGCGATGTGGTTTGTGGCACAAGTCTTGTATCTTCACCAGCTTAAATAACATACTAAAAGTGTTCCATTAAGTAGTGTTTTTACATATTTGGAAGCAATTGATAAGAATGCAACAATTATCATGTCTGCTTTATCCATACATAGCTCAAACATGTGCATCCCTAACAACAGCAACACCCGCTTGCCCAAGAAGTTCAAGGTCATTTCAGTTCTCCTTTCTATATTGTGCACAGTAACACATGCAGTTTTATATAGTCTTTGGGGTTTTGTTTTTACTTTGGTCTTCATACTTAATGGAGTTTCAAACTAAGCTACCCAGTGTGGGCAGCGGGAGAGGCAAGGAGCCATCAGCATGTTGTGCTACGATGACATCTACACCCCTTCCTCTCCTTGGCTCACTGTGTGATCCATTTGCTGTTAGTGGACCACACCAGGGTTCTCGCAAGTGAACTGTCATAATAAAATGGGTTTAGGCATACAATGCATCCAGCAAAGTTAGAAATTTTTGTATCTACTTGCATCTTTTTGTGAAAACTGTCAAGTGTAAGTGTAAAATACAGCTACTATCGTTTAAATACTTTTCTGGACTTTCTGTCAGATGATTTAGGGCATCAGCAGTGTGTAAAAAGCAAGCCAGTAAGAATATGTGGACTCACATTTGCTTAAAGCCTTTTCAGGCTGTCGCTCTTTCTCTTATGAAATCCTGGAAAAACGTCACTGTAATCCATTTTCAACAATGGTGAAGCGAGGAGGATGGAGAAACAGTCAAGCTCCTTGGCTTGCTTGCACCCCCAGACACTGCTTTCCCTTCTCAGTTTTGCCAGTGAATCAGTAATGATGCTGGTTCCAATTCTGTTCTGAGCCCATCAAGAGCCAATCTACACAGGGAGTGGGTCCAGGAGGGAAACAGTTTCCACCATCTGGGGACTCCATGGATGAGATAAGGCTAGGCCATTTAAAATCCATCATCATTTCATGAATAAGCAATAGAAGAAAATGAATGATGGGGAGAGCGCAATAAAAAAAAAAAAAAAGAAGAAGAAAAGAAAAGAAAAACTTTGAGTATCTTTTGCAAGAGCGCCAAGTCAAAATTGGGCACATTTCTAATAAACATTGTTGTATTTCAGAAAGAAATGACAATAGAGTTGAAATAGAAAATCTCCCTCTCCTCCTCTGTGTCCCTATCAGTTCTCAGCATTCTGCTGCTTTAAAATCTGCCCTTCTTCTCAGCTGCATGGCAAACAATTATTAACAGGATCAAAGCGTATGAAAGGGCTTTTGCGTCAGTGAGGTTGAGCTTGGGGAGCTGGGTGACTGAAAGTGATAATGGCAAAGCACTGAATTGTTTCTGCCTCTGTGTGGAGTGTGATACATGCAAAATATTTCGGCTCTGCAATTAATACTGATGGAAGAAATGGTTATAAATATATCTTCCAATTTTCAACAATCGTCTATTCAAAGTGAAAACTAAACACTCACTTAAAGAAGTAATACAAGCTGAATAATCAATTTGAATGAGGTCAAATTTAATAGACAACACATTTGAATATTTACAATATGCACAGATATTTCAATTTTTCTTCTGGGGTAGAGTATTTTACATTTCATTCATGTGATTGGAATGAGCAGCAGATTACCTTTAACAGTTTATTTAATATTATCTTAACTTTAGAATAATTCCATATAGACATTACATTGTCAAGGCAACCTGCTGAAGTTCAACTCTGTATCAGAATGTGACAAAAATGGGGATGAAGTGATTTTGAATGTGCCGGGTTGTTTGTACCAAAGAAGTTAGTTTGAGTATTTCAGAAAGTGCTGATGTATTTGTATATACACGCATAACCATCTCCAAGATTTGCAGAGAAGGGTCCTGCCTTACATAACGGTTCAAGTTGTTGGTTAGTGTAATGTGTGAGGGATATTTTCGTGGCACACTTTTTATCCCTTAGTATCAACAGGGCATCATTTTAACATCACTGCCACCCAGAGTATTGTTGCTGTCCAGGTCCCTTTATGACCACAGTGTACCATCCTCTTATGGCTACTGCAAGTAGAAAACAAGTCACAAAGCTCAGGTCCTCTTAAACTGGTTTATTGAAAATGACAATAAGTCCGCTGTTCTCCACTGGCCTCCACTGTCACTGGATCTCAATCCAATAGAGCACCTTTGGGATGTGGTCAAACACAAAAATCACATTATAGATGTGCAGCCAATCAATCAGCAGCAACCGTGTGCTAGCATATCAATATGGAGCAAAATCTTAGGCATGTCTCCAACGCTTACTGAATCTATGTGACACAGACACAGGGCAAGTCTAAAGGCAAAAGGGGGTGCAACTCAATACTAACAATGTCTTTCTGATAAAAAGAAAAAAAAAGCCACTGAGTGTATGTGAATGTCTTAAAAGTGATGAATACTGATGCTT
Organism: Telmatherina bonti; assembly: GCF_933228915.1. Taxonomy (NCBI): domain Eukaryota; kingdom Metazoa; phylum Chordata; class Actinopteri; order Atheriniformes; family Telmatherinidae; genus Telmatherina; species Telmatherina bonti. The sequence continues at coordinate 22,824,292 of NC_136620.1, read as the reverse complement.
CTTTCATTTTCAATGTGCTCAAGAGCTTTTGGTCTTGCAATCATGTTAAAAGGCTGGTGGCATCCGATGCCACTGTCTAACACACATATATTGTGCACCAGTATGTCAAACAGACAATGAGCAGCTCACTCAGCTGATTACCTGTTGGAGAATAATAAAAACTATTGCTGGCTGGAGAGCCCAGCACATGAGTTACTCTTAAATAAGTCGTTTTGACCACATCTTTTGTAAAGTAAAGGGGATTAGAAGTGTCCTTGATCACACTTAGATTCATAAAGAAAATAACACACTCAGTTTTAGTACTACTGAATGGTAATCTACACTAACATTTTAAGAAATGCAAGGGGCTCATTGTGTCCAGCAATGTTTCTATTTACTGGTCGTAATAGTAGATTCAAATTCACTTATGTCTTCTACAAAATGTATCCTCAGAGGAGAAAAGAAACACAGGGCATGATTCATTTACCATGACCTGGGGACACTTATCATATTACACATATGTCCTATGAGTAATATTATACATAATTCATACAGCAATCTAACTTTTTACAAGACATTGTGCTTAAAATTTCTTGGAGCAAGTGACACTGTAAGATAGGTTTGGCCATTCAAACCTATCAAATAGTACAGGCCACAAAATTCACTCCTTCTCACCCATTTTTAGAGCAAAAGATGGCATTAGAAATGCAGTGACTACAGATTAGCTTCAACACATTTCACTAAGCCAGAGGAAGGCATCTTGTCATAAAATATTCAGAAGAGAGGGATATTTGATAGCCTAACTGGAGTACAGCGCATAAAGTAGTGAGAGTGATGAAATGGTGCAATATCAATCTGAAGCCATAAAATCGTGAGTCATAGTTTCAGTATGCACACACAGACAAGGGTTCAAAAATCATTATCTAACAGAGCTACCGCGTTTGGCTGCCCTCTTAGAAAATGAGGATATTTCAGAGGATTTCAGTGCAAAAAAGAAATCTAAGAATTAGTGATTGAATAATTCAAGTTCAACTATGAAGGTTTAAAACTTAGTTTCAACTTTCCCTTTTTCATCTATATTACTACCATTTGCAGCTGTGCAATACTTCAAAACAATATCATTTTAATAATCTGGAGGAAATTCTCCAAATAAATGCTGTCTCCCGGCTTAATGAAAAAGACATTATTTATAAATATGAAATACTGTTTATCTCCAGCGGTGCTGGATACAAGATGTTTTCTAAATTACTGACATACCATTCTCAGGGTATTTTGACTAAGGCAAGTTTCCAAACTGGTTATGACAATAAATCTTTCTTTGAGCAAAATGCCTAAAATTCAGAGTAGAGATGAGGTCATAAATCTTCCAGATTCAAAAGTGGGAAACAGATTCCCATTCTCATATTCCCATTCTTATTTTACACTCTTCAAAACAACTGTTTTGTGTCTGTTTAAGTCAGTTGTGTGTCTAAGTGGCTTTTGTGACTACAGTAAACTACACATTAGACTTTATTGCACTGTATTAATAATTTACAATACATTCATATTTTCCACTTTAACTCTGTTATTTACTGACAAATATTTTGGTAACAGTGAGCCAAATGATAGAGCTCTTTCTGGACAAAGGACAGAAGGAGATGATATCTCTTTCAGAATACTCTTCGCAGGGTGTTTTAACCATGAATCTTGCACCAGGTTTCATGTCTCTCTTACTCTCATACGTACAGCAAGATAAGAAATTTAAAAAAAAAAAAAAAATCAAGGACACAGACCGCAGTGGAGCATCAAAGGCAGCACTAATGAAATGTCACACTGTAATGTAACTAAATGGCTGCAGTTTGAAGCAACAAGTGATTTTTTCTTTGACAATCTAAGTTGAAGATGTACGACATCAGCGTTTTGCTAATTAGAAATACTTTAAACATTGAACAATAAACTGTTATCATTTGAGCAAAAATGTCCTTTTTTAAGATTTCATTTCTATAAATTAACAGAACACTCTTTTCCTCCAAAGCTGTGAAAATTTCAGAGAAATCTCATCTGTGATGTAGTGTATCCTCTGGATCAGCTTTTGTGGCTGGGGGGACATTCTAGTGAGAAATTTGTAAATAGGGGGGGGAAAAAAAAAGTTTTCTTCAAGTTTATACAAACAGCATTTAGAACAAGGGGAAATGATAACAAAAAGAAAAAGAAGGGTAATAATTGTTAAGGGCAGATAAATGTCCTCTGCAATGTCTGCTCATGTCAGCTTCGGGCTCAGGGCTGCTAGCTGTATGTCCCTGAGAAGCTCTGTTAGACCAAATACATGATAAGAACTTGTTACAGGCCCAAGGAGAGAGGAAGATATGCACACAGTCAAAAAGGCAACACAGGGGAAAACAAAGAACCAGAGGCAGACAGCATGGAGTTTAAAGCAGCACGAAGAAATAGCACATGAGATAGCATAAGTTGTCTCAACAGTTTACTTTTGGGAAAGAAAAACTATAGTAAGCCTGACTTTCTGAAATGTGTTACTCGGTGCATGCTGGTACATCTTCTGTCAAACCTTCTTGTATGAGCTTCAAATGCGTTAATATAAAAGTATGAGACAATGTCACTAAATAACTAACTAAATATGACTTTCTTGTGTAAATGAATAGGATTTGTGAATGTCTTCATTTTAATTTTGCCCCATCCCCTTTTTTATTACCTTGCAAATGAAAAACAATAAATTACTATTGCTAAAAAATGCTTAGTTTCATTAAAAAAAAAAATTTAATAAATTTAAAAAAAGATTTTTTCTTTATTAATATTAGGGGATAATTATAAAATCACTTTCCACATGCACTGAGTTACAACAATACTCACTGGGATGAGAATCTTTGCATGAGGTAAGTACCGCAGACATCTAAGAGCTATAAACAAAACACCTTTGGGTTGTAAAGACTAGAAAATTGCTGTTTTGCTTTCTTGCGAGGTGCATGTCAGTCCAGAGAAAAAACACCAGCATAATGATTCATCTCATATGCCTTAGGCTTTGCATGTTTAATGCAGTCAGCTTATATTTTTCAATCTTGGAGAAGCCGATCTTATCAAAAATGCAAAGTTTGCAGTTTGAAATTCAAGCTGAAGAAACAAAATAACTAAATAATCTCAGCAAGATTTCTGGGAAAGGATATCACAAAGCTGAGTCTGTGCTTTATACTCAAATAGCAATAGAGAGTTGTTTCATAGGAGGGAAAGATGAGTAATAGGAGGGGAAAATAATATTGGTGAAGGCAGATCTGAGGGTTTTTTTTTTTTTCTTACAATTGGTCTTCATAGAGCTACAACTTTTTAACCCTCATGATAAGACATACAGCTATGAGGACTGAGTCATCGCAACATACAGGAAAACTGCATACAAATATATTAATCTGAGCAATGAGTGAAGTCATTTTCTGCTGAGTTAAAGCCTTAGTCAGTCTGTCTAAAATTAAAAATTTCAAGTAGAACTTGACTAATTTATCGGCGGACCGATTAATTGGACTGATTATAGCATGTATTGATCTCCATCGACCAATATGCAGATGATAATTTAACTTTATTTTTGCTGCAAACAGCAAAACAAATACTCTGCTGTGCAGAGATTCTGCAGCCCTGCGTGTCTGAATGCTATAGTGTGCTGACTCCTCCCCCTCATACACACATACACACCCACACGCAGAGAAGAAGACACACAAACAATATACAAGTTAATGTTTTCATTAAACTAATTTCAAAAGTTTCTAACTTAAGTATTTCATTTTAATTCTATGATTTGCATTTTTTAAAGCAGCTATGTTTTTACTTAAGATCTAGTTTAGTTTCTAGTATTAACCGCCATATGCTGTTCATATGTTTGTTACTGAGCCAGTGTCCATGGGTCTGGTGGGTCTGCATTTTGGAGGGCTTTAATATAACAATAATAACAATAATAATATTAACAATAACAAAAACAACAATATTTTTCGGTAAAATAATTAGCAAATGTTTATTTCATCTGAATTAATTACAAACATAAACAGATTTATGAATAATATTTGCTGTTTACCTGTACTGCATGATGTGTATTAAGGGCTTTTTTAATGAAAATGATTAAAAAAACAAAAAAAAACAAAGTTAACTAGTGATTTAATTTAACCTAATCAGAAACACTTCTGAACACATGGCTTTTCATACTTCCTTAGACAACAAATAAGAGACAGAGTTTGACTTTATATTTCATGTACTTCTTGACCTTGATTCATGTATGTTGTGCATACATGGAATACAGGAATTTTAGTATCACTACTTTTCACCAGACATGTCAGACATATACTGCACCAGTATCACATAAAAAAAGAAAAGTTTTCTGCCAGGTTCTTCTTTCCAAAGAGATTCTGTGGATTCCCCTGTGAACCGGAAAGTTCCAGCAATTACATGCCAAACTAGGCATGTAAATGAGTTTGGTCCATTTTTTTCAACCCTTGTCTAATAACGAGCTTTCCTTCTAAATTACTATGATCCAGAATGATTTGATGAATAAAATCTCATCTGAAAAGCTCAAAAGCCTGAATGTTACTCATGAGTAACTGCCATCTATATTGCCCTTCGACTTCATCTTCATCCCTCTGATCCTCACTTCATGGGAAAGTGCTCTGATTTCACTTTTAAAAAAACAACATTTTCTTTCACTTGCTATCTGCTGATGGACTTGTTTGGTCCTGGTGCCCCGTCCTGGTGGGCAGGCTATGTGGTTTGTTTTGGTTTTGGAAGTAGTGATTGCTCAGTCTCAACCTCATCTTTAAAGTCACTCACACTCATTTTTCAGTGATGTGACCTCATATTGTGTAACCTTTTCATCTACATCAAATTCAAAAATCATTGACAAGAACGTCTAAGCAAAGGGTCTGCCATATTGATCAGCTGGGATGAAAAGCCACACTGGTAATATGTTGTGCTTTATCTTTGTAATTAAGAAATTCTAGCAAGACAGTGTACAACAAAGTGTAAACACAGAACATCAATGAGAAGATTAACTTTAAAGGTAAAAAGTCTTTTTTATGGAAAGATGATTTGGAACACAACTTGTTCTTTCTGCATGCATAGTTCCATTTTCATCCGGAGAAATCGGCAGAGGCTCCAGTAGTAGTAATGCTTTCTTTCACTCTGCCAATGCTGGCACATCCCTGCCAGTCTGGCCAAAAACATTTCAAGTCTAGCAGCCCCACATTCCATCAACAGCTGAGCTTCTGAAAGACATGTTGCAACAGGACACTGCAACACAGCCGCAGCCATGGATTGGGAGATGAAGGCCTAAAGAGCTGTATTACATTGCAGCCTGACAAGGTTTGGGTATACCTACTAATTCAGCAATGGATTGTTCTGAATTTTACCATTTAGACCAGTGGTCCTTACTGTTAATTCAACAAGAGCCGCACTCAATATGCTGAGAAAAGAGGAGAGCTGCCACCCCCCCAAAAAAAAGAGTTCCCACGCTATACTGCTACGTTGCCAAATCAGTAACATTTAGCTTTTTAGCACGGAATCATTATCCTAAATATTGCACGGAGTAATGGCTGTCTTATACAACAGTATATGGTGAAAATACAGTGATGTCTCTGGAATGTGGGCATTTCTTTTTTTAATATATATACAGAGCTATCAACGGAGCAGCTCTTTGGTGGAGTTTGGTGCAGCTGAAATTAGCCAAAACTAGTAACTCCGACAGGGTCAGTTAGGGCCGTTACAAACAGCAACATTTTTGCAAGCAGCCTGCAGCTCTTGTTAATAGAGAGAACTGCACTGTTGAGGATCATTATGACTTGTTTAGATAGCATTTTCAGAAAGCCAGTGGCTGCTTCACGAGCTTCAAGTCAAGAGTCAGTGAGTGGCATGCGGCTCGTGAGCCGCGCAATGAGGAACAATGATTTAGACTGTCACGACAAGATCCAAACAATGCCCACCATAATGGGAACCACTGGGATGCAGACACTACTATACTCCCCAGCTTTCCTGAGAAGGTTGGTGGGTTTACAGAGGCACGACAAGGAACTACATCTATCAACAATTTGTCTGTTTTGACGCCTAAGCTAGGAAGTCATGTCCCTTTCCCCAAACTTCATTGTCGAGCAATTTTCCACAAACCAATTGAAAGGTGGAGGGTAAAACAAAAAACACAAAGAGCCGTTTCATTCAGTGGAGTCACTCTATTCCTTTAGCTCAGACCTCAGATATCATATTGATGTTAATAAAACTTACAAAGAATATTGGATCCAGTTTAAGCCCTAATGTGAAATATTGTTAGAAATTAATGCAGCATAACTTGCTCTTGGATTTGGTTGCAATAATGCTGTATAGTCTTGATAACTTTATCAAAATGACAGTTTGAAATAGGAAAAATCTGTTACTCAGTAATGCAGTGTAAAAAAATACTCTAGTGACAGCAGTCACTACTATGAAAGCTATGTTCATACGTTACCTCTGAAATTATTCTGCTGCTTATAGACTGCTCTCGGGTTGTTCTGACGTTTTGTTTCAAATTGACTGAATACTGAATGACAAATTGTATTTCTGGTCAATTCTTAATCCTGTCCTACTTTTCTCTCCAAAAATAGTTTCCACTTTCTCCCCTGTCATCCTGCCCAGTTCTCTAAAATCCAATTTCATTTTGGCCATTTGGCAACAGAAGACAGATCTGGCTCTGTGGGTCCTCTGGCAAGAGATAACGCAACACTTCCAAACAAAAGGGAAACACTATCAATCTATTGATGGACAGTTATTACCTTGTGACAGTGAAGAGACGTAATCATAAATTTACATTTATAACTTGCAACAGAGGAATTAATACAATATTTTTCCAAAGTAGACCTCAAGTTTCCACAAGAAAGAAGGTTCTTTGGGGTCAGATTTTCCTCACAGGCCCAATGCAGTCACTGATCATGTGTTACTTTGTAAAACAAAAAGAAAAAGTTGAACCACAATTTTAAAATGCATTAAGTTAATATTAATCTCCTTGTAATGATTTGTCTTAAAAAGAAGTTAACTGGGGCTTGCCAGCATGGCCTACGTTTCCAGTCCTCAGCACCGACGTTTTGAGTACGAAAAATAAGGATATTGAAAACTGCCTATGAGACACAACATTCCTACAAAGCCAGAGTTACTTTTTCCAACATTACTTTGATAATGATTAAATTTATACATACGTCAACATACACGATGTACACATACAAGCTTCCTTTCTACTCTCAGGTCTTTGTAGTCTTTTGAGTTTCAACAATAATTATAATAATTATAATAGGTTGCACATTCAGACTTCAGCACAAATATTTCTGACTTATTCCCTTGTATCAAGACAGAAGGAGACAATACACCTCTTCTCCTAAATGTCTTGTGACGAACTTTCCTGTCTCCATCATCACTCATTCCTTCCCAGAGACTTAGCCGGACCGTTAACATCTTGATGACATTACCATAACACTGCCCATCTGCTCATTCCACATACACTCTATTTTAACAGCTCTCCATCAAGTCATGATGGATTACACGTGAATGACTGAATGAAAATGATTAAATTTTCCTAATATAGGTCTTAGCTCTTTCCTTTCTATTAGATCAGTTCATTGTCAGGGTTGTCAGTGTGTTGTTTAGCCTCCTAGTGATGGCAGCACCAACAGCACAAACAGAGCTGACTACTAAAGTTTAACAAAATACAACTCACTGCTCCTTCAATGTCCATCAATTTCAAGAGGGAATAAAATTAGAATGAGGTCTTATTTACTTAATGTTTTGATGACTGTATTTTGAATTCTGGTTTAACATTTAACCTGCATTTCATGTTTAACTGAAACTATTAGTGATTGACTAGTCACTGTGGTTCCACTGGAGCATTAGAGGCCTCAAGTGAAGTAGAGCACCTGAGCCTGAACTAACAATTACACACTTACAATACAATAGTCAGACAATAGTCAGTAGACTATAGACAATGGTCAGAAACAACACCCAGTGGCTGTTTTCTTCTTCTGAGACCTGGGCTGATAACGCCTGAGGTGCTCTGACAACTTTGTAGAATTCATTATTATATTTTGTTTGGCTTTAAACAACCTAGCCTTGTCAAGGCTTTGTCTGTTCTTATGTCAATAAAAACCTAAATGTTTCAAAATACTAGCCTTCAAACCCAAGTAAATCTCACACTTAGTATCAGTAGCTGAAAGGCTAGCCAATGCCTTCTTGGTATCTGTTGTTTACTGTTTCTCATTTGGTTCCCAAACTTTTGGGTGTCAAACCGGAAGTCCAGGTGGTATGCGCAACTTTTATGCTCCTGCCACATGTAACAACTGCGTTTCTGTCATTAAATTATTCAAGAAATTAACCTTTTTTAAATATTTACATATCGTAATTAAATCGGGACGTTGCATTGCGATAATTAAAATAGTGATTTTTACCACTCACAAACCCCAGATCTTTTTGTATTCTGTGCTTACAAATGACATTTATTTTGCCAAATATTGAGCCACATTAAACAACAAATAATGGGAGGACCAAGGACTGAAGAAAAACTTACTTAATATTCTTAACATAACATGAAAGATTACTTATAAGCTCAGAGGCTCATTTTCATACTCATTAATAATGCATAGTATACACATTTATGTTCTGTGCATTCATATCAGCCGCCTTCCATCATGTTACATAAAAGGAAACGTGTACTATAAGAAGAGTGGGAGATCAGCATAAACAGTGCAGCAGGAATATTTCTGCTCCCTGCAAACTTTATTCCAGGGATGCAAGATCTCAGCCAATTAGCTAAGACATTATTATAACATAATTATGTACAGCAGTGTGCACTTCCAATACTAATTTATTTACATTTTGATTCTGATCATTCTATTTCAACCCATGATAAAGTAAATAACTTTGTACTTTATACATTACCTGTATTATTTTAAATGTAACTAATTCATAAAATTTAGGGACATTTAAATTAATAAAGAAAACATTAGTTGGTTCTGTGAAGTTTGATTTGGAAATAATTCTTATCGCTTTTTTGTGTAATTTAAAAAGAAAAACTGTTATGGGATAATGCATATAAACCTATCGCCACACAATAAATCCTATATGGATGCAATAGAGTACAATAAAGTGTAAATAATGACTTCAGAAAATCCATTGTTTTATTAAGTATAGCAGTGGTTTTAGACATTTTTGTTTTAACAGTTTTTATAAGGTTTACTTTCCTGTTTGCATGTATGTGTACGTATGTAGTCATCTGTAGTTAGAAGCTGTTCGAGATTTCTACCAGAACAACAGAAAGTGAGATCATCAGCAAACAAAACAAATTGTAACAGTTTAGAAACAATACAAATATCATTGATATATATAATATGAATAATTTAGAGCCCAACACAAATACAATTACTAATACAAACATCTCAGTTTGTCCAGTAATTTGCATATTATTAGAAACATTCTAAATAAACCATCTATCATTCTCTGGTGGTTAATTTTAGATTTTAGTAATGAATGAATGAATGAATATAGTTATCTATGAGATACACTTGTTGTCATGCACATAAGCTTATGAGTGGCATGTGTGCACCATGTAGAAAGTACAAGATTTGTCAGATGTACAGAGGAAGGCATGTGTCCCACCTTTTAAGTAGTACAGAGTTGGCATGTGAACACACAGCTGCAAAAACACACTACAGACAATGGGATGACCAGAGGTCTAGCAGGGATCCATCATACGAAGCAAAACATCTCCCTCACTAATAACATCCACCCCGGTGACAACAGTCAGATGTCACACTGGTCTAACACAATAAATATTTTTAAAGGCCACAAGAAAAACTGTGGCCATAAAAGAGCAATTTTACAGAGACTGCACAGTTAGCTGGACTTTAATATGTATCTTTCTCAAAATGTTTGCAAATTCAGATTTTTCATAGCCAATTGGATATTTTTATTGCTTTTTTCTTTCCAAAGAGAGGCAGCTTGTTTGTTGAGTGTTTGCTTTTAAATAACATACTGTGCTCACATAATCAGCATCTCCATCACACATTAGCAAAAGTTAATTTGGCTAAGTAACTGCTGCTGCTGGCTCATGGGCCCATAATGCCTCTATTCTATCTCTGTACCAAAACAATCAGGACAATGTGGTAGTATGTAATCAACATAGATGAACAATATGAAATTTGTTATTGTTCTCAAAATACCCCTCACCCTGAAAACAGTGACAAACTGCAACCCACACACTGGAAATAGAGTTGAAATAAAATGACAGACTAAAATGGAGTGGTTGTTGTTGGTAAATTGTTGTTCAGATCAAAAACGGACATGTTTACAACGGCCGCTGTCTGCCCTGAACATGGATGTTCTATGAGGTCAATATAAAGTCAAAGATTTTGCAGCTGTAAATGAAAGTTTGCAAATACTTTCAGAGTTTGTATTTGTAAATCAAGTTTTGTCATCTCACCAAATATAAATTTCTTTTGCAAACATCTACAGATGTGAATAACAGCTTTCAACATGTGAACCGCATACAAGACTAAAGTTGCGATTTTGTCCATTTCTTTACACCTCTATCTGATTGGATGATGACTAATCAAGCTGACCAATCAAAGAGCAGACAGCTCCCATCCTTCTGCACTGCTGCAGGCTTTTAAAGGGAAGCAGATACATTTTAAAGACAACTGGTGGTGCAACTAAAGTGGTGTAAATGGCAGTTTGTGTGACAACCTCTGTGACAAAATAACTCAAGTTTGTAGCGGTCAGACAAAATAATATTAATGGATTAGATTTACATTGTCCTTTACTACTGTTGGCACTCAAAGCTTTTACATTTGGACCACCAACCACCTCAACCACTTGAGCCCCTGCCGCTCAACAAAAACAAACTACAATATGACACGATACGATTCAGTTCACATCTGGAGCTGGAAAGTGAATGTGATAAACGGATATTACTCAGACCGAGACACTTGATTTACAAATACTAACTCTGAACTTATTTGCAAACATTTTGAATTTTGGATTTCTATTCTTTGGCTCAAGCAAAACAAGTGTTTCAAAGGTAATTATACTTTAATCACTGCATTAAGTCCAATTTTTATATCCATTTTCAAAGCACAGGCCACACACAGAGGGCAGCGCCTGAACAGCTGAAACATCAGCCTGTTGAAGAGCCAGGCAAGACAAGCTTGACTAAACAATGAAACAACTGGTGTGCAGACTAAGAGGGTCTGGTCTGGTAGAGATCAAGTTGAAAGCCTCTGTACTGATTCATAGCTGATAAATATGAAATAAAAAATTACATGACACCTTGTAAAGTAATGAGATCTTTATTTAAAGTCAAATGCCTCTCCCCCTTAACCTCTAACCTGGTCCAAAATTAGTGATGGTGTACATACATATAGTTTAGAAAGCTTTTGGTAGGTTACTTTATGACAGTTTTTTTATTTACTAGAAAATGGTTTAATAGGTTAAGGACCAACCTCCCACTGAGGAATCCAAGTACAACCAAATAATGACAATAAATTTCATCTGTGCTTCAGAAAATGACTGACACTAATCCAGCTCCAGAGCTGATGCTCTGAAGCTAATCCTGCACTCTTTTTTATTTCTGGTGGCTGCATTATTGTGATTATTAATCCTTTACCTCAAAATAAATGAACAAGATAACCACTGGCTTGTTCTGGAAGCTAAACCAAAGAAAGCAAAGAAACAAATTTTTAAGGTTTAAAGACACATGACTTATTCCTGGTAATATAATATAAATTAGGGTTAGGAGAAAACATTTGTTTCACATAAAAATTGTGATTTATTTTTTATTTTTTTTGTTTTACAATTTTTAAAATAATTTTTTTTTTTTCCCAATTTCAGATGTTTATATGTTTAGATGCCAGATGGAGAAAAAATGTATCACTTCTCCAGCAGACTGGGGAAAAGTGTTGGATATGTCTAAAGCTATTTGTAAACTCTGTCATGTTATGTACTGTAGTACCACGACTAACGGTACTGCCCACCTAGCAAGATACCATCCTGAGGTAAATAGAGCTAATAGCCAAATGTACCGCAACAGCAAGCTAACAGACACTTTCTTATGCAGTTCAAGCTTCTGAAACAAGAGTATAATACAGAAAATTGACAAAGGCTTTTAAACTCGACATGATAAAACAAATAATTAGGTTCTTTTAAGAATAAAACTGAAGAGTGCAGCTCTTATTGTAGCAGTGGTAAATACTGGGGATTTCTTGGTGGCATTAAGCTGACTGTGTTTTATCTACGGTTTAAGAGATTAAGAAAAAAAAATATTTCAGAGGAAAAATATTTTATACTGATTTTTGAAAGTTAATTGACTTATTTGTTTATTCCTAAACTAAAACGAATAAACAATTCAGCTCCTGACTAAATATAAGCAGTTCTCACTGATGAAAGGGAATTTAGTTGCATGTTTGTGGGAAAGAATGTCCATATCTTGGCAGCCTTGACTAAGGACTGGGAAGAGCATGACAGGCCATGAGGACTTATGACCTCCTCTCATGCAATAGCACATTCCTGCCATAACTAAGTTGAAACAGGCCTGGGGTAACTATGGCAGGCAGCAAATTCACAGCTTGGTGAAATTTATGGGAAACTACCACCCACAACTCTCCACCCTCTACTGATACAGCGAAAGCGGCCTAATGAGTTCAAAAGTCAAGCTCACACCGTTTTACTACTGGACCTTGGTTTCATCATCAGGTGATGGTAGAGCAAAATAAACTAAATCTACTATTTCTAAATATCTTTGAATCCGGGGTGAACACCAGTTGTGTTTTTGCTTCAGTATGATGCCAATTTAATTTTTGTCACAATTCTTAGATTATGACTACCTGACTCAATATTTTGTAATTACTAGAAAGTGTGGCAATATCACAATGTGTATCTGGAATTAGAAGTGTGGGCTTAGCTACCCGATGATTTGGTTATGATTCCAGGTACTATGATTTGATTATGTTTTTACTACTGATCTTTCTCACTCCATGGCTACCTTTATACTAAGTAATACCCCATTCAGAATAATCTATTTAGGTAAAAAAAAATAAATAAATAAATAAAAATATCTTCATTATCTTTTATATATGTTAAATCACATATAAATCCTACACATATTGGACATATTTTTCATGCTGTCTTTAAATTCTTCCATGGATTCTAAAGGAAACATGGGTTGTTAATAGTTAAGAACAACAACCAGAAGCTTTTTTCTCCTCTAACATGGGCTGAGAACAGAGGTGCTGTCACATGCACTGCTATTATATTTTATTTTGACTTCAAACAATTTGCATACAGAGTTCCCCATCTGGAATGTCTGTATTCCAGAGTAATAATGTAAATATATTATAATATAATGCTTATAACATAACAGGATAGTAAAGTATCCCTCAGAGATTCCCTCTGAATATTAGCTGAAGATCATGGAGCTGAGAGGACAATCATAGATCATTTTATTTTCATGTCTCAGATGTCTGTGACTCGTTGTGAAATCCATTTCTGCTCTCTGATGGGAACTCCAACATCTGCTTGCTTCCACACTCCACTTACTTTGGTGAACATCAGGGACTGGAAGGCAGACCAGGAGTGTGATGGGAATACATTTTCCAGACGACTACTAATTTATTGATTTCCACTGACTTTGTCTCCATTGTCACAATGGGCTTTAAGGGCAGAGCAGGTTTTCCCACTTTTATCCCACCCTTTTCCTGGAACTTGGATACATAATTGACTTAAACCTTATCAACAAGATCATAATGGAAAAACTTTACATTATTCACTGGTGAGATAGATCACAAGTGCACTTTCAATAACATTGCTGAAATGGTAACTCAAAAGCGCACAGGACACGTTTTAATCTATTTACAAGGATGGTCATGGAGGGGCAAAAGCAACAGTCAATAAGTGGAGCAACTTTAAGAGCTTTCATGAATCAACAATGTGTCCGCTTGATGGACCTATATAATGTACACAGCCAGTCAATATATATTGACTTTCAAAGTGCTCAGAATGAACCGGGATACAAGCTCCTGGTCGCTGTTTGCCACAAGCATCGAAAGCAAAACAAAATTAATCTGTCATAAAAACAAAAGTTTATTTTTTTCTTCTTTTATTCAAAGCAAACACTGGTATTCTTTTATCACTAATATCAACTAAAATCTGATCCAGAGTGTAAACTTAAGCAGTTTTACTCTCAATTTTACTGCAAATGAGGATGATATGGAATACATCAAATCTCTTGACTGCAGTGTTGCCATCTAACCATCCATCCATCCATCCATCTTCTGCCGCTTATCCGGGGTCGGGTCGCGGGGGCAGCAGCCTAAGCAGGGAAGCCCAGACTTCCCTCTCCCCAGCCACATTTGTCAACTCTGCGGGGGGGATCCCGAGGCGTTCCCAGGCCAGCCGAGAGATGTAATCCCTCCAGCATGTCCTGGGTCTTCCCCGGGGTCTCCTCCCCGAGGGACGTGCCTGGAACACCTCACCAGGGAGGCGTCCAGGAGGCATCCTGACCAGATGCCTGAGCCACCTCAACTGGTTCCTCTCGATGCGAAGGAGCAGCGGCTCTACTCTGAGCCCCTCCCGGATGACTGAGCTCCTGACCCTATCTCTAAGGGAGAGCCCGGCCACCCTGCGGAGGAAACTCATTTCAGCCGCCTGTATACGAGATCTCGTTCTTTCGGTCACGACCCACAGCTCATGACCATAGGTGAGGGTAGGAACGTAGATCGACTGATAAATCGAGAGCTTCGCCTTCTGGCTCAGCTCCTTCTTCACCACGACAGACCGGCGCAGAGCCCGCATTACTGCAGACGCCGCACCGATCCGTCTGTCGATCTCACGCTCCATCCTTCCCTCACTCGTGAACAAGACCCCGAGATATTTAAATTCCTCCACTTGAGGCAGGACCTCACTCCCGACCCGGAGAGGGCAATCCACCCTATTCCGGCTGAGGACCATGGTCTCAGATTTTGAGGTGCTGATTCTCATCCCAGCCGCTTCACACTCGGCCGCGAATCGCTCAAGCGAGAGCTGGAGATCACGACCAGATGAAGCCAACAGGACCACGTCATCCGCAAAAAGCAGGGACCCAATCCTGAGGCCACCAAGTCGGATCCCCTCAACCCCTCGGCTGCGCCTAGAAATTCTGTCCATATAAGTTATGAACAGAATCGGCAGCCTTGGCATAAAGGGCAGCCTTGGCGGAGTCCAACCCTCACCGGAAACGAATCCGACTTACTACCGGCAGTAGTAAGCTCTGACACCTGTCGTACAGGGACCGGACAGCTCGTACAAGGGGGTCCGGTACCCCATACTCCCGGAGTACCCCCCACAGGAGCCCCCGGGGGACACGGTCGAATGCCTTCTCCAGGTCCACAAAGCACATGTAGACTGGTTGGGCAAACTCCCATGCCCCCTCCAGGACCCCAGAGAGGGTATAGAGCTGGTCCACTGTTCCGCGACCAGGACGAAAACCACACTGCTCCTCCTCAATCCGGGATTCGACTATCCGGCGGACCCTCCTCTCCAGGACCCCTGAATAGACCTTACCAGGGAGGCTGAGGAGTGTGATTCCCCTGTAATTGGAACACACCCTCCGGTCCCCCTTCTTAAAAAGGGGGACCACCACCCCAGTCTGCCAATCCAGCGGTACTGCCCCCGATGTCCACGCGATGCTGCAGAGGCGTGTCAGCCAGGACAGCCCCATAGCATCCAGAGCCTTAAGGAACTCCGGGCGGATCTCATCCACCCCCGGGGCCTTGCCGCCAAGGAGCTTTTTGACCACCTCAGCGACTTCAGCCCCAGAGATAGGAGAGTCCACCCCTGAGTCCACCAGCTCCACCAGAGTCCACCAGCTCTGCTCCCTCAGGGGAAGCATGTTTGTCTCCGCCTCTCCCTGAGCCGTCACCTTATCGTGGTGGAGGGGTTTGTGTGTCCCGAAGATCCTAGCAGCTATGTTGTCGGGGGCTTTATGCCCCTGGTAGGGTCACCCATGGCAAACAGGTGTCTAGGGGAGGGACCAGACCAAGCACGGCTCATAGACCCCTATGATGACGACCAACCTGGGCATGAATGTTCCCTTGCCCGGACGCGGTTTACCGGGACACCCCTCTGGAGCCAGGCCTGGAGGCGGGGTACGAGAGCGAGCGTCTGGTGGCCGGGCCTTCGCCCATGGGGCCCGGTCGGGCTCAGCCCGAAAGGGTTACATGGGCCCCACCTCCCGTGGGCTCACCATCTGCGGGAGGAGCCGTAGGGGTCGGGTGCAATGTGAGCTGGGCGGCAGCAAGGGGCGGGGACCCTGGCGGTCCGATCCTCGGCTGCAGAAGCTGGCTCTAGGGACGTGGAATGTCACCTCTCTGGTGGGGAAGGAGCCTGAGCTTGTGCGCGAGGTTGAGCGGTTCCGACTAGATATAGTTGGACTCACCTCGACGCATGGCTTGGGCTCTGGAACCAGTACCCTCGAGAGGGGCTGGACCTTCTTCCACTCTGGAGTTGCTCATGGTGAGAGGCGCCGAGCAGGTGTGGGCATTCTCATCAGCCCCCAGCTTGGTGCCTGCACGTTGGGGTTTACCCCGGTGGATGAAAGGGTAGTTTCCCTCCGCCTCCGGGTGGGGGGACGGGTCCTGACTGTTGTCTGTGCTTATGCACCGAACAGCAGTTCAGAGTACCCACCCTTTCTGGGGTCCTTGGAGGGAGTGCTGGAGGGTGCTCCTTCTGGGGACTCCATTGTTCTGCTGGGGGACTTCAATGCTCATGTGGGCAATGACAGTGAGACCTGGAGGGGAGTGATTGGGAGGCATGGTCCCCCCCCTCTGAACCCAAATGGTGTTTTGTTATTGGACTTCTGTGCTCGTCATGGATTGTCTATAACGAACACCATGTTCCAGCATAAGAGTGTCCATATGTACACCTGGCATCAGGATTCCCTGGGCCGCAGTTCAATGATCGACTTTGTAGTCGTATCGTCGGACCTGCGGCCACATGCCTTGGACACTCGGGTGAAGAGGGGGGCGGAGCTGTCAACTGACCACCTGGTGGTGAGTTGGCTCAGATGGTCTGCTGGGAACGTCTGGCTGAGTCCCCTGTCAGAGCGAGCTTCAACTCCCACCTTCAGCAGAGCTTCGAACATGTCCCGTGTGAGGCGGGGGACATTGAGTCCGAATGGGCTGTGTTCCGTGCCTCTATTGCTGAGGCGGCCAGCCGGAGCTGTGGCTGCAAGGTCGTTGGTGCCTGTCGTGGCGGTAATCCCAGGACTCGTTGGTGGACACCAGCAGTGAGGGATGCCGTCAAGCTGAAGGAGTCCTATCAGGCCTTCTTGGCCTGTGGGACTCTGGAGGCAGCTGATGGGTACCGACGGGCTAAGCGGCATGCAGCTTCGGCCGTTGCCGAGGCAAAAACTCGGGCATGGGAGGAGTTCGGCGAGGCCATGGAGAAAGACTTCCGGACGGCTTCGAGGAGATTCTGGTCCACCATCCGGCGGCTCAGGGGGGGGAAGCAGTGCTCCATCAATACTGTGTACAGTGGAGATGGGGAGCTGCTGACCTCAACTCGGGACGTTGTGGGTCGGTGGAGGGAATACTTCGAAGACCTCCTCAATCCTACCAACATGCCATCTAACCATAGGTAGGTAATTTATTCAAGTTAGTTCATTTATTCAATTTCAAGTCTGATTGAGAATAGAATAGAATAGAATAGAATAGAATAGAATAGAATAGAATAGAATAGAATAGAATTAATTGAAATTATAAAAAGTATACTGATATTATAAAATGTACAACACAATGTAAAAATCTGAAGACATAGATGGTTTAGCAAAGCATTAAATTTCATTTTTTATTTTCTGAGTTTGATAGAACAAAAGCGAGTTCACACAGTTTTCCAGTCAGTCAGAAAGTGTTTATTTGTTAATATCTTGGTGATAGATTTCTCCTGAATGGTTGAACTGACCTCAGAGCGTTGGACAAGGAATCTGTGATTAATAAATCACTCATCTTTCTAAAGCTGTAATATATCTTGAATGAATCAATCTTTTGTTTTTTTGTTTGTTTTTTTTTTAAACTGTTGCCAAAATAATCAGTGAAAAAGAGGTTTCCTCTTTGAAGCTTGGCTTGTTATGGACACACTAGAAAATTTAAGAGCTGCTTTCTTTTCAGGGCCAGCATCAAAGGGCTGTTGACATGACCTCCGTAATTCAAATACATTCTTGATGCCCTAAATCATACTTTATTATATTTAATTCTAACAGTAAGTATAGTGAAATGAAATATTTTCAAAAGGGGCATTCCAGCTGCCAAAACCCTAAAATGGATGTCTGGATTGATGGTATTTCTAAAGATGAAGTAAAAAGAAAAGAAAAGCACTTAGATTAACTACAGCTCTTTCACATGTCCAGTATCTACTAACACTGGCTGTGTCAGTTCTGCTGACACTGGTGGGACTTCTGCTGAGTTACAGCAGCTCTGCTGTTGTTCTGAAAATACCAGATTTGCCAAAGCTGGCAAATTCTGTCTGATCTGCATCACAGACAGAATTTCATATTATTTAAGACTGCGTTTATATTTGATGCTATAACTTATGTCATAAAGTCACAAAGGATTAAACCTTCTCCCAAAAAGAACAAATAATTTTATTTTTTTTTAAAAAACTTTCCAAATTTATTGAATCATTTGAACATTACTTGATAAGACCTTGATTTCTTTCTCTGGCCATGTGCACTACCATAATGGGGTGCACGTGAGTTTCTTGGTATGAGCTAAAATGAATGAATTTCACAAAAATATAGCTGCATTCTGATACTATGTTCCACATAAACAAATCTTTCCCCACAAAAAACAAGTCTGTATGATGAGGGTGTTCAGCAGTGTGACAAATCTGACTCCTCTGCAGTTGCAATTCTGTGCTAAAGCTAAACAATAGCACCTACAAAGAAAAGGTTTTATGGAGGTGCCGCAGCAAAGGTAAAATGAAATTAAACATCAGCCTGGACAGTGGGGGTAGAAACTGATATACAGTGCTGCCTTCTAATCTACTCATGCAAGTGTGTGGAGTTTAGAGTAAGTGTGTGCATAATGTGTCTTGCTGTACTGCAATTAATCATCTAATCTTGATGAAGAGTCGAAGAAAAAAATCTATTAAGAACTCAGTTAAATAAAAGTCACTGACATAACATTATCATGCAAAAATACATTCAAATGGAACATGGTTCCCATATGATAAATTTCCTATCCCAGCTGTTAAAAGGACAAAATAAAATTTTGACTCTGCTCACCAGCCAGGCTAAATGTGGCTCCCCGTTGCTTCCAGTATTGTCGTGCTGAGAGTACCAGAACTTGCTGCTTCACTTAGAGCCACAGGGCATCTTCAGGCTGTAGCTGGATTTTCTACAGACAAGGAAAAGAAGACAAGACAGAAGATGTCAGCTTCAAGTTGCCATCAGGTACTCCAACTTCTGACACACAGTGGTTTAAGCTTGTAAAAGTGTCAGGATTCTTGTTTTTATTTTGACCCCAGAAGTTTGTGTATTTCTGTTTAATTAGAGGATGCACAATATACAAGTGTTTAACTATCTATTTAGATGTTAAGATGATAAATAAGGAAGTTGAAAACAAAAAATGTCACAGCTCTCAATTCAGAATGGAAAATATCTGAGTGCGAACAGCTGTCGTGGACATAATTAAGCAGCAAATAGAACCATAGGAGCTGGACTGCTTATGAAACAACTGGCAAAAAAAACTGTCTAGTCTTGCATAAGGATGATTATTTTCACAAGAAGAGACAAGCATCTACTCAATAGTCTACATCAAAATAAAGTTTGCCAAGTAAATTATGTTACTTTTCAACAAGATTTAGAAGTAAATAAAACAATAATAGCACTGGAGTTTCAAAAGCATAAAAAAAAAAAATAGATGAGTTTCAACTATTTATGTTTGCAGGACAACTGTCTTACATCACTTTGAAATGCACTAATGACAGGTCTAGCTTTTACTCATCATTTTATCCTGAATTGTTTGTGGCCTGCGTTATTCCACCAGGACCCACACTGAGAATGTTGCTGACCAACAAAAAATAAATATAAAAAAGCATACACAGACAGCTCCCTCTTGGCGCATGATCATCTTCATAAACTGTCAGATCACCCAACCAAAGAGCGAATGTGAATTAATGATGCCAACAGACTAACGAGCTACTCTAAACCTCTTCACAACACTGTCACGTCCCACTTCTCATTAAAAGCAGTGAGTCAACAGAAATTAGACATGAACCACTCCCCTGCCCTAAATTTGTGGCTGCAGGCATTGCATTCTAGCTTTACCCTCTCACACTGTAGTCTGCTCAGACAAGAAAACATACTATATAAGGATCTGTTAGGATAGAGCTCAGTGAGTGACCCTAAACTGGTAAAGTTATGGGCTGAGAGGTGGAGAGTGTGTTTACATTGAAAACTTGTTTTATTTTTGACTATAAGAGGGCCAACTTGCAAAACATGGCTTGGCTTTTAATATACAATCCAACACTAATATTAGTTTCTGGTGGGCAGAGAGAGGGGGGATATGAACAGTGTGGGTCTGTGAGAAAACATGCAGGTGTGAGGGCTGTGCACATTTAAATGTCTTCATCTGAAAAGGCTATTTTTAACTGCTAGCTCAGTCATATCAAGTGTATCTATAAAAAGAAGAAAAAAAAGAAAAAGAAAAAAAAAAGAAGCAAAGTTAAACTAGAGTGATGTCTGAATTCTTATGCTATGATCTGAAAAACAAATCTGGTTCCAGTCTCCCCCAGGGCATCCCTTTCCTCTGGGTTTTTTTATTGACCATTTCCTTCCTGTGTCTGTAGTTAGCAAGGCACCACAGTAATTTTATGTGGCAAAAAAAAAAAAAAACCCCCGCTGAAAAACTCTATGTGTCTTGATGGGGGTTAAGCAACAGTAATCAGCAGAGATACAGAGCTGAGCACAAACGGCTGCTGCTACTGTGATGCAAACCGTTTTATTGCATCCCAGCAGTGAGAGCGTAGTTTGCACCCGCTCTCCGGGCGAAGCCTGAACTATAATGACTCCACAGGTGTTCCTGATTTACAAGCTGCTGTTTGGAAAGCATGACAATCATCTTTCATGCATAAAGTTTGGCAAAAGTTCACTCTGTGGCCAAAAGTGAAAGTCAGACTCAATACACTATGGTTTGGAGTTAGGGTTATAAAAGTTTTGGAATGACTTTTGGGCAGCTGCCATGCTCTCTGGGGTTCTAGTTTAGTTTTACTTTCCTATAGGTTTTCATTTTCTCAGTGCTTTCTGGTTTCCTGTTTCATGTTGTAGTTTTCCTCATTGTGTATTCTGTTTTGCTGTCTGCTTCCTGTTCATTAGCACTTTTGGTTCAATTTGCTCATGCACTTGACCTGTTCCTTATTAGTCCTCATTAGTCTTCATTAGCACCATTTCATTATCATGCTACTGTCATGTTTCCAGTTTGTCTTTGCCAGTACCTCGGTTGTCTTTTCTGATTAAAACCTCATTCCTGCACCAGTCTGCCTCCTGCATCTTCACCCCGAGTTTGAGTCAACATAGTTCATAAACTGCGACAACAAAACGATCAAGCTAATACTGAGGTGCTCATTGGAAAGAAAACATGATTACAACAGAACCCAAATCAAAGATTAAACATTATGCTCATTACAAAAACTCTCAAGGTATTACTGCATTAAAAAAGAAAGCATGCACAAGGATCTTGCAGGTGTTACAGCTGTGCTGAGATTCGCCAATTCATATATAAATAGCATTACTAGGACAAACCACTACTTTTTGTAAAAGTGTTCTTTTTCTAGAAAACAGTATAAATTTGCCTTAATGAAAGTCACAGATGTTTGTCACTCTCAGGTATGTACCCTGATTGGTGTCCAAGCTAAACAGTCTGGGAAACAACAGGAAGGGCAGCTGACTGGTCCATGAAGCATGACTTCAACCCAAGATCCTGTTCCCAAGACAACATAACTCCATCATGACGTTTACAAGAGCCTGGAAACTTGACTTGTCCAGACAAAAGGACAAATGCTCAAGAACTAAACTCCAGTTCCAAAAAGCCTTTAGAAATCCTCTGATTAAAACATATGCAGTAGATCTGTTTGTTTAAAATTCCCATTTTATTGTCAAAATTAACTCAAGTTGGCCAGTCTGTCTGCTTGCTAGTACGATAATGTCATAAATGAAGACATGAATACTTTAAAACTAAACAAACAATTGGGGAATGGGGAGTGACCTGCAGAACATTAGACATGATGCCATTACTGTGCATCTGGAGCCGGGGCAGACAAAAAGCAGATGAGGCCTGATCCAACAGCTAAAGTCTTGAATTACGTTCAAATGGCATCAGCCACTATATTTGAGTATGATTCTGTAGTTCAGAAAAGGAGTATGACGTCTTACAAGTGGACATTACTAAACAAGGCCCCCTTGTTCCCCTTTCTGATCACTATGTAACATATGCCTACTACTTCTTTAGCCTTCTGGGTAGGCACACTATGCTGTTCAGTTCACAGGCTGGGCAGTTAGCGCTACAGCTGACATATTTAGGGACAAGAGGGTAACTTAATTGTCATGTTGAGGGCAGCCACCCATGGCAGCACTCAGTAGGTTCTAGTTGTTTATGGTTTGCACTAATTGCAGGTCTACAAAGTCACCCGGCTCTAAAATATCCAGTTGGTATAAAGAAGTAAAATTGAATTGTGACTTTAAAAAAAAAGAAAAACTTACCAATATCATTCCCGCTTGCAATATAAAACATGTAATGATGTAAACTCATACAGTTGTTAAAGCCAGTAACATATTACAGGAGAACTTTTTTTTTTTCTTGTTCTTGAGGAGACACAAATGGTTCACATGGCTAGGGACCTCCTGAGACTTGTTCTTAACACCCCAAGCATAATTTACTTCTCGTGAGGTTCCAAAAAGTGTGATGTGATTGATCAAATATTTGTTGTGAGACCCAAACAAAGTTTTTACTTGTTCTTGCAGCCTATAGACAAGAGCAAAGTTCTCACTTATTGGAGAGTATGCAACAAGGTTGAGAGATGTGACCTTCATACTAATTTGTCTGAAACAGAGGTACAAAAAAAACAAAAACAAAAAAAAAAGAAAGAAAAAAAAAACTACAAACTGCAGTGAAGCTAAAAGAAAAAAAATAAAAAATAAAAAAAAATAAAAAAAGATTATATCCCCAGTGCACATCCTGGAGAACTTTGCTCAACTTTGTTTTTAAAGTGCATTATGAATAAAGTTGCAGTTGAAATGTAAGCTTCATGCTCCCCTTTACAGTTATAACTGTAGTAAAAAGAGATAACCAGATCATTGTTATGGAGTGCATGTTTTACAACCATCCTGAGATTGCGGCTGCCTATCCATTCCATCACTACAAATGAAGGTTTAACTGGGAACAATAAAAATGTAATCTGTACCTTGATAATGTAATCCTCCATGTGTATATACCTTTTATTACTATTAAAATGTATGACAAGTTTAAGTACCACTCAGACACAAGGGGTCAGAAAACATTTATTTGCAGAAACTATGCATTCTGCACAAATGTAGAATGTGCAGTGAAAATGTGTACACCTTATTATGTCCAGACCATGTTCACAAAGACTTTAAAGTAATGTAAAACATATGCTACAAACAAGTGGCACAATTTATCTATATTAAAGTGATTCACTAGAATTATGTTTGTTGTATAACTAATTTCTTCTCCTATCATCCTTTGTGATACAGTTCTCTTATGTAAGTATGGATGCTATAAATACCAGCAGCCATGCACAACAGTCCTGTGTAATGATGGCTGTTCCTTCCTATTGCGACCTTAAAAAGAAAAATGACAAGGCTTTTCAGAGGGTTCTTATTTTCTGAAACAAGCTGAAAAACATAATCATAAAATTCATCGGCAAAGCATTTGTTCACTGCAAACTAAGGAGGGGCTGCCAGCCATCCTCCCATAGCTCTGCATCCACTGAAAGAGATGGGTTTTTTTTTAACCACCTCAGTCTATTTTGCTCTGAGTTTAGAAAGATGACGTTAACAAGTTTTTATATTCTAACCTGTATTTTTGTTGTGTTCTTGAACTGACAAGTGTTTCTAAAACGCTAAATCTTTTTTTTCAGATTTTGTTTAATTTCCCAAATTCTGCATTTTATCTCTTTATAGCTGAACAAGTGAGCGAAATTACACTTGTTTGTTTGTACTTAGAACTGTGCACCTGGCTATCTAAATATGGAAAGTAAAAATTTTATGCACAAAAATTCAAATGTGTAAAGAACAGAAATTTGAACCAACTATTTACAGCACTGTTACTTCTTTTAATTCTTGTGTCTGTGTAAATGGAAAGCACTTTGTGTCAACGTGAGTCATCTGTATAAACACAGTTAACTTTTCTGAATAAAACAATGGCATCGGATGTCTACTTGGTAAGTTCAGTAAATTAAGCAGAGTCAAGAGTGTTAAATGAAATCCAAGTAGCTGCCTCTTTGAAATGTGCACTGAAAAGGAATGCTTAGTTTAAACAAAGCAAACCACAGCTTGGCAATTAAACACAAGTATTTTCTCCTCTACTTTGAGCTGGCATGAATCCCTTGTTTTATAGAGTGAAAACTACCAAGGACTTTTTCTATAAAACATATTACGCCGTAAAAATGGTTAGTAATGTGAACCCAGAAAATTCTTTATAATTTACTCACAAGGATAGAAGTTTTTATTCATGTTTGTTTCATTATTAGTTTCTCTGTAGCTGTCTGCAATAATCTGAAAAGCTGAAGAAAGTTAGCCTGATATCAGTATCGAAAATACTTGCAGATCCTGCCAAAAGTAAAAGGATCACAATTGGGGAGTACTTCTGTCTAAACACCATCCGACACCACAGAAAAAGAATTGTGATTTTTTTCCTCCTTGTTCAACCCCACCAGGACCACCAGTTTCAGACACAGCAAGTTACCCAATCTTGTGTGAGTCACTGCCGTGCTCACAATTAGTGTTAGCATCACATTAGCAATTTAGTGTTATTAGAAAATCATACGAACATAACAGTGATTTGCCTAACATGCAGGACTAATGTTTCCAGTTATGGAAAAAGTGATGCCCAATCTAACACCTACTATTTGCGTCAGGAAATGCACAGCTAAACAATCGGTCTCCTGGTTATTGTTGTTATTTCTGAAACATATTACTGAATGGTGACGTCTCACATTCAGTTTCCATCTCTAAACGCTTGTAAACTAGCTTGTTAGCTGCATACTGTTAAGTCTCCACACCTCTTTACCAACTCTCCTGAAACACCACACACATGTGCACGCAGAAGTTTTCTGGATTGACTGGGAAGTAAACTTTCTGTTTGCTGTGAGGAAGAGAAGCTGAACTAAGAAAAAAATTACATGTATACAATGCCGCTGTAATAGTCTGTACTCTACATTTGCGATATAGACATTTTATGCAGCTTATTAATGGGATACATTGAGTTTATTCAATATATTGCCCAGCCCTACCTGCAACCTAATAAAGCAAAGAGTTTGGAAAAGAACAACACGGGCAAATGTTATTTTAATGCCAGAAATTCTCAAAAGAAACCCAAAAAGCCACTGCAATAACAAAAAGTTTTAGCATGTATTGTTCTGCATGACCAGCTTCTTTCCATCGTGTCCATTTTTTATGGAATTGTTTTGATGTGTTTATTAATGTTTAAATGCCAGGCCACTGAAGAACGGTAACAAGAACATGATACATTAAAATCTATAATAAACAGAATGTATATCTTAACTCTTTCTCCGCCATTGACGAGATATTCCGTCATTCACGTTACAACGCTTCCCCGCCGATGACGAGATCTTCCGGCAATCCGTGTTTTCGCGCTTAAAATGTGGGCGGGGCTGCGGCTGATTTAGTAAATAAACACAAATAACTGGTATCATATAGCAACACAGTAAACAACTCTATCACACTTATAACTAACAATGCCGGCTCCGCAGAAAACGTACTCCGCTACAGAGGTCCTCAAAATGATTATGGACTCCGACAACTCTGTCTTTGATTTGTCAGAGGAGACTGACAGTGACAGGGAAGATGAGGATGAGAGAGAGATCGGATGCCGTGATGAGGGAGAAATTGGACGCCGAAACGAGAAAGAAGTCGGGGGAGGTGAGAAACGAGACGACAGGGGACACGGACATGGAAGAGACGACGATCACAGCCAGACCGAAGTAACTTTTAGGGGGCGTGACAGGAAAAGACGAGCCGTCAGGTGTGGGACAAGACGAGGCGCACCGACTCGTCGTCGTGATGACAGTGGTTGGTCAGGTGATGACACGGAGTGGAGGGACTCAAGGCAGAGATCTCGATCTGGGCTCCCAAATGCCAGAGGCTCAAGAAGTAAGACATCGTTTTATTTAGCATTTGAATAAATAAATGTTTTCTGTAATTTCCGCTGATTTCCCCCTTGATTTGAATTATGTGGTTTAAACAGTGATGCGGCTAATTTGTGTATTTTTATGGAATTAGGGAGTCATTTTGTGCTTCATGCACACACCTTCATCATGAAAATCATATGATATGATCAAAACAGCCTTCAAGAGGCAATCGATGTGGCTGTTGGTAAAGGAAAAAGAGCTGCTGCGCTCAGTGCGGCTTTTATTCTCTGCGCTTAGTTGCGCTCTCTGGTCCTGATAGATCGATAGACAGATAGACAGATAGACAGATAGATAGACAGATAGACAGATAGACAGATAGATGTGCTAATAAATATATTCATATATTCCCTCATACACAGCCAAAAAAATAAACAAAATGTACACACACACACACATCATATATATATATATATATATATATATATATATATATACATACACACACACATACATATACACACGTATAGAATATGTATAGATAAATAGAATTTCCTTCTATTATTTATAGATCGAAATCAGCAAAGAGGACGAGGACGTGTTCAAATACAAAGAGATGCTGCCACCGGTGAAGATGGGGGGGCCCGTGAACACCATCCACCTGAAGTTCCTCAACCTTGTAGAGAGTGGCTGGAAAGGGACTGGAAGCCAGTAAACATTCCTTTTACTGAGGTTCCAGGGCCAATCAATGCAGCTGCAGCTCTTCATTCAGAGCAGCCAGTCGATTTTGTTGAGTTGTTCATTTCTGATGAACTTCTTCAGACTATTGTAAACCAGACTAATTTGTATGCAAATCAGTGCATTGAAGCTCAGAGCAATGCTTCATCACATGCTCGCATCCATGCATGGAAACCAGTAACAGTTTCAGAAATGAAAACCTTTCTGGGTCTTTTTTTTCTCACTGGTATAATTCGCAAACCCGAACTGGAAATGTACTGGTCAACAGATGAAATGTTGGCTACTCCCTTCTTTAACAAAGTTATGTCCCGAAACAGATTTGAAATCATTTGGAGATTTCTCCACTTTAGTGATAATGAAACAAGACCAGCCAATTGCAATGATAATCTGTACAAAGTCCGCTCTGTCCTTGATTATCTTGTGACAAAATTTCAGGAAATGTATCAACCCAACACAAACATTTGCATTGATGAGGGAATGCTTCTCTGGCGTGGGCGCCTGGCTTTTAGGGTGTACAACCCCCAAAAACCAGTAAAATATGGGATCAAATCCTACATTCTATGTGATTCGGAGACCGGGTACTGCTTCAACCTAAAACCCTACTGCGGAGAAAGTGCCCCACTTGGAGACACAGTTGTCTCTCTACTTGACCGCTTAGCAGGTCATGGCTACAAGTTGTACATGGACAACTACTATAACTCTGTTGCCCTATGTGAGCGTCTGCTCGACTTAAAAACCCATGTCTGTGGCACACTGAGAAAGAACAGGGGGGAACCATCAGTGATCCGAGATGCTGGAAATGCAGATCTTAGGAGAGAAGGAGAGCCACTTGTGCGTCACAAAAAAAATGTCATGGTCTTAGCTTGGCGAGACAAGCAGATAGTAAAAATGGTTACAACATTCCATCCAAATGAGATGAAAACAATTCAGGTTTGGCAAAGAGGACATAAAGACAGGGTTTCCAAACAAAAGCCAACTTGCATTGTGGAATACAACAATGCCATGAATGGAGTAGATAAATTAGATCAAAATATTGTCTACTACCCCTTTGTCAGAAAGTCCCACAAGTGGACAAAGAAATTTATCACATATTTATTTGAAATCAGTTTATTCAACGCTTTCATCATCTACAAAGCAAAAACCCCATCTGGCAAATGCAGCACGCTTTTGGCATTCATTCAGAGTGTTGTGAAGTCATGGACCAGTCAGGTCCCCGTGAGACAGGCTGAAGGTCCCGAAACCCATGCTGAGGAGGGACGAGACAACCCCACTGCTCAGAAAACCCCTAGAGCTCCTTACATGACCGACCCCAAGAAAAGATTAGATGTCATATTTGCTGCACATCCACTTGTCCCCATCCTGCCAACAGCCAAAAAAGATCACCCAACCAGAAGGTGCAGGGTTTGCACACGTAAGGGGTTGCGTAAGGAAACATCTTATTACTGCAAAGGCTGTGGTGTCCCCTTACACTTTGGACAGTGTTACACTGTGTACCATTCAAAAGCAAATTATAACTCGTAAAAAAAAGACAAAAAACTGTTAATCCCAATCACAACAAAATCAATCAATCAACTAATCAATCCTAATTAGGATGGAAATAGGTTTTATGACTGTCCAGTTATTTGTTAGTGATAATTCTGGACAATTTAGTTACAAATGCAATTTATTCTGCAAATTTTTCCAGGTTTTTGTTCAATTTTTGCAGTGCTTGCTTGAAGAAAGAGAATACGATGGATTTATTTATTCATTTATCTATTTGTTATTTAAGAGAAATTGATGGAAATATCTAAAGTCTGTGATATAATCTGCCACGAAAGGAAATTTTTTTTCTTGTGTTGGTGAGCCCTAACATTCTAAAAAAATGTCAAATATATTATTATTATTATTATTATATTATTATATTTGGTTAACTGTGATGCTTTTTTAGTATTTGTAAATAAAAATGTAAATAGCCAATCAGTTTTGTACTGACAATAAATGTTTATCAAAAAAAGTTGTTTTCTGAGATTGTTTTTCAAAATGTTTTTTTTTTTACAAAAATGACCAATATTCAACAGTTGATAACTCAAGAATGAATAAAGATAGAAAAATAGTTTCTTCTTTATTTGAAAGGTCAGATTGTCTTCTTTCTTTTGATAAATGCAGTGTTAACATACTTCAAACACAACATTTCAGGCGGCCTTCAAAGATCGCTGGATATTATCAAAATGCCTGGCGCTGGCTAGCAACTAATTCACAGTTGTCTGGCGGGGAAAGAGTTAATAAAATAGAAGTTGGTATTTACTATCAGCAGATAGTTGACTCCAAATTTCAGAATCTGTCTTGAACAGAAAAAAATAGAGAAAGAATATCTCTACTAATATCCATGTCCTCTTTTCTATTGCACTGCCATACAAAGGTTAATTCTTAATACAGAAAAGGTTAATAAGCGTGCCCTCCTTAACTAGCCAAGGCGTATTGGTGGAATCGTGTGTGTATAAAAAGAGAAGTATTTTAAGAAAAAGGAAAGTATCTGTGAAAGTAAGATAGGAATGGTTTAACATGAACAGAATCAGGAAACCTGTCACAATTCAAGTTTTTTAGGAGTCATTATAAAAGTTTGTAATATTTCACCTGAATATACAAAAACAAAATTTTGTTGTTCAACATTTTTTCCTTGTATAAAGTGAACTGATTTAAAAGCTTTTAGGACATGCTAACCAAAAATGATGCAACGAGCAGCATAACACCTCATACGTTACCAAAAAAACTGACAATGGCATCCCTTCGGAGAGTTACTCTGCTTTTTCTGATGCTTAAACATACAGAGTTTCCTGTGATTTCTCCAGATCTCCCCTCACATGTTGGTGCAGGTGTTTTACTCAATACTGGCCCAGAGGGAAGGAGATGTGCTGGCACAAGGCAGAGTTACGCATGCCAGAGTAAATACATGCATGAATATATTCTATAATTAGATCTAATCTGTTCTTCAGTGAAGAAAACAAACATTTCCACTGAAACTCATCTTTAAACAGAGCTAGAGAAAAGCCAAGGGAGAAAGTGGTCTGTATGAGTGAAGATCTGATTTTCACTTTGATCTTGCAATATGCTGTCCCAGTTCTGAGTCCCAGACACATATAATGAAGTGAATAATGGAGACTGTATTGCTCTGTCTTGTTTACCCACACCACACTCACTGGCTGGCTTGTACACAGCCCCTGCTCCTGTCAGTCATCAGTCCTCTGAATCATAGCAGTCCCAACTCCTCCTACTCTTCCTCTTCTTTCCATGGCACAAATCTGATGGTTAAATTCCAATTTCTGAGCAGGACACCCACTGGTTATCTCAGTCTCACACACTCACACATCAAAGTTTCACAAGCAAACAGTCAACATGTAATCCATGAACTTGCTTCTCTTATCCAAATGCAGACTTGCATGTCTTCTTTCCTGGTGCTACAAGCTCTCTTTCACACTGTTTTCAGACAGACATGTCACACCCTTGTCATTCACAGTGGGCGTCTTGCCAGGGGGCCCCCCATTGGCCTGCAACCCTGATATGGTTGTGGTATGGGTCGGGGCTGGGGACCGGGGATTTCAGAGAGTGGGAGTGTTTTGTTTTCTCACAATTTCTATGAGATCATGTCACGCAACAAGCAAGAAACACAAACACAATCAGGAAGGAATTGAAGTGATACAGCACATGCCATTATTTCAAATTAGATCAAAGGGTGGGCAAGCTGACTGCTACTGTAATGTGACAGGGTGAAAAGATAGACTATCAGTTAGGTCATTTGAGAGGCGCTCCAACTCAGCTGTGAGAAATGAAAACGGGGTGAGTCTGCAAATTTAATTTGAGCAGCACCAATAGGATTATTCGTGCCAAAGATTCTTGCTGTGTCAAGGAAGGTCATACGGTGGATGTTTATTTACAAATGGCGAGGGGGTGAATATGGGATGGCATTTCCACCATTAACATTACATAATGTCTTTACCACCTTGGAATGGCAAGTAACAAACACTGCAGGTGTGATTGTTCTTCCACTCCCCGGTAAATGTGTTGCCGCAGCCATACAATTTTGCATCGCTCTCAATTTGAATCCAGTCCAAATGTAAATTATTCTTATTGTCCCTGCAGAATCTGGGACTGTTGTTTGATAAATCATTTGTGGTCTTTGACTTCCTCACTGGGCTTGAAACTCATTCCAGACTATAGATATGGAGGGCCGATGTCACCGGGTGCATGTGTCAGGTAGTGTTGTGCACACTCAGAGTGCATTCACAACGCACTGGGTGCACACTCGGAGCGTGCTTTTTTTTTTTTAGAGCATATTGACACATGCTAATATTAACTGCTATTATAAATTATTATAAATCACTTATTTCATAAGGCTAAGGTTGCCTTTTCTGACTTAAATCATTATTAGCCATATGTGTTGGAGCACAGTTTATCATATCAACAGTCGGTAAACTACTGTTGTTGACAGTTTTTGCTGAGCCAAATATGCCACTGCATTAGGTTTTCTTTTCCTAAGCCTTATGCATGCGCATAGAGAGGATGAGCGGGCCAATTAGCTGCCGGTGTGAGCGCACGTATCAGTGATGCACGGGGTGATCCACACTGAGCAGTTGTGAATCACCAATAAAGCTAACAAAGATGTGTCTGACAATATTAAAATTTTATGCATCAATTAGACACATAGAAAGACAGGGAGAAAGAGCCCTATGAAGGAACAGACTTCTTTTCTGTGCTGAGTTCTATTAGGACTCTATTTGGACTGAGTGGAGCAGCACAAGTTGAGGAAACTGCAAGGTAATTTGGACAATATTAAACACAACTCCATAATACCATGACAAGACAAAGAAGCAGCTCCAGTAGGAGGCTGATTCCTAGGCCCTGCAGGACTGAGATGTTCAGGACATCATTTGTCGCCACAATCATTAGACTGTACAACAGGAGTGTTATATAATGAGAGATCAAACACAGAGAGTAAATATATAAATAAATGCTCCAGGTCAAGTCTTAAGTCTTACGTGTGAGTGCAAGTCTAGGATCAAGTATTCTAATCATATTAAGATGGCTATTTGATTTAAAAAAAATAAATCATTTTTAAATGAAAACAGTTTTAAAGAGAAAGAATGAAAGAGCACAGGAGTGTTTATCTTCAGCAGTTATTAATAAGCATGAATTTGCACAAATGCAGACCCAGTTTTCTATCCATTTCATCAGTAATTTCTGAGACTAAACTTCACAGAACATCTTCAAGCAAATAAGGCATTCTGCAAAATTACCTTAAAAATAAAGTTTATAACCTTTTCTCTGATAAAAGCTGGTCACCGGGGGCATTTTAGACACAAACAGACTCACAGAACTCTCCTCCAAAAATACCACAGTAGCACATCCCGAGATAATACTGCACTGGTGTTTACTAACTAGATGGGACTGAGGTAAATAAGGAGCCTTCACCAGGGTCTGCAGTCTGAAGCTGCCACAGCCACAGTTCAGGTTCACCACAATAGTAAACAGCATGCAGCAGCAGCCATGTTTGTCAGGGAGATTTCAGCACAACACGTAGAAAGTTATTTTAAGATGCAGAATGAGTCCAAGAGTGAGGTTAAAACTTGAAAACATTTCAGCAGGTTACTGTAGTTTCTGTAATTACTGTTGCTACAAACAATTGCAAGGGGGGTTTTCTTCCATATATGGAACTGATGAATGTGGAGGAATTAAAAGCAAAGATCAGGCATTACATTTTTATTCACATTGTGAGTAAAAAAAATATCCAAAACTCAACATAAAAGCAGTTTCATAAAAAGAGAGAGAATTATTATTATTATTATTATTATTATCATTATCATTATTACAGACTTGATGAGGAATTCTACCACTTTGTTCAGTGTCATATATCCAGGGCTAAAGTCAATCTGTTTTTCTGTCAAAGTAAATCCTGTAGAGCCGTAGTTGCTGGGCAAAACTGCTGCCAACAGTCTCCTAAATCAAAAACCAAAGCTGAGAAACATTGTTGATGCGCATATCTGTCACCTGCTCCACTATTATCAGGCAGTGATGACAATGTTGGCGATGCGAAGCGTGCTTGTGCAAGTTGGCACACATGCTGGGAAGGCATAGCTGCATGTACATGCATGTGCTCACTTTGTTGTTTATTTTGCTGCTGGAATTCAATTCTTTGCCTATTTGCATATAGGATAAAACACCTGTTCAAATAAGTGTTATTGGACTTATATCCATCTGATTTAATTTTATTTTTAAAAAATACAAAGGTTTACATTTTACAATGCTTAGGGAACTTGTGTTTTTAAGCTCATCCTCAAAAAACATTTGAGTCCATCCGCACAAACAACATAACCAGCTTTATGAGTTCTTAAATGAGAACTTCGTTTCATCATTTCTAAAAGAAATAAGGTAAAATGTTCTCAAGCTAATTCGAAAAATATAGTAGTAAATGAAAATTTACATGCATAACTTCACACACCTGTCACATATGCCCCACAAAACTTTTCATTATGGGTTTTTTTTTTTGCAGCTCGATGGATAAACGACAAGTTTGGATTGTCTGGGACAAAGCAAACACAGAGACAGCAATGACAGATAATCCTTCTGTTATATTCATTAAGGACCATTATGAAACTAGACTAAAACCTAAATTAAATAGGGACACAAAGATTTAAATTTGAAATGTGAGATTTCCAAAGATTCCCAACCCTGTAATCTATCCACATCTAGATTTAATCACCAGAAACACAGCTCTGTGGGACAGAGCCAGAGGGCATTCTACTGCTAAATGAAATTGGAAACTGGCTTCATCTTGGGATTTTGATTTCCCACAACATTGTTAGCTCTTTTTTAGCCATCTTCCTTTCCAGCCTTGGGCAGTAAACTGTGTTAGTACTGTGAAAGAGGGAAAAATTAGAAACTAGGATTGCAAAACTGTGAAGGACAATGTTACATCAAGACACTATTTCCAAACATCATGAAAACTGAAAGGAAAAAGCTGGATTTGTTGCAGTTTATTTCATGAAAAATAAAAATGCAACTATGAACAAACTGCATAGCTCACGTCTTATTGTTTTTGGGGACTGAGATCAGATATCCACAAAGCTAAGACACTGTAAAGATGACAATTTAACACATTTTATCTTGCAACAGTGATGTGACAGAGGTTTTTATTTTTAATTTATGTGCCAAAAATAAAACCTCTCTCACTATTTTTGCATGCAAACAAACAAATGTGAACAATGTAATCATACCTCAGTAGTACTCAGGAAAAAAAAAGTTTTTGTTAAATATTTGTAACAATGTTTTTTCAAAAAGAGTACTTACATTTACTTGGAAATAAAAAAAATAAAAAAACACCTTTTAATTTCATTAGGTGCAACTATGATTGACACATGACATCACTTTATAAAATGGAATTGTTTATATGAGATAAACTTTATGTTCTCTATTTTATCCTTCTTTAAAACTAAAGAACTCTGTCCAAGAGCTTTAGGATTTCTCAAGTATTGTTTACAGCATTGCTTACTTTTCCCAGTTTACTGCCCTGTTAGTTGCTGGGAGCCTGAGAAATAACAGAACATATCAAGCTTGGAATGCAAAGTAGCTGGAGCAGACTCTTCAGGGAATCCTCAAATAAAGCCTCTGGTTTCAGGGTTGGAGAGTCCATAGTCTATTAGAGTGTGTACAGTGTGAGAAAGGGCACAGACAAAGAACACATTATCAAAGTCATATTACTAAATGTGATGATAAAAAAAAACAGAATAAAGTGACTGAGTTAGTTTTGTCTACAAACAAGACTCACAAAAAAAGAAAAAAAAATAGTAAAACTGAAGGTATCTTTGTAGTGCTGGTATGAAGTCTTCCTTCCTAAAGCTTGCCACTAACCACCACAAGCAACAAGTGACATCTTCTCCGATGTGGCCTGCATCAGTCTTCTATTAAATAGACATTAACAAGGCACTGTCGTACATTTTACAAGCTGGGAGGCAGGTGAGAAGTCTGGAAGCCATCAACAATGAAACAGTCTTGCATCATTATTGGCCTTGTTTCATCCTTTTGCTTTGTGGACCCTACAGGACACTGACAGTGATAGGAAGAGTCTATCCTGCACACACACCACTTTAATCCTAAAAAAAAAACAGACAATCTGACATCATTAAATCATCATGCAGCAGCCTTAGATCGTGAAGTCAACTTGGGATACGTGGAATAACTGAACTCTGGCAGATCTACGAGGAGAAGCCACACTTCTAAATTGCATGTCACGGTGAAGGGACCAAGTTTGACTCGGACTGTGGAGTCACAACCAGCATTTAAACAAAAGTGATGTTAGAGTCACAGCCCATATCTCTGAACTGAACTTTGGCGAAAAAAAAAGACAACTGTAGTCTTGAAGATGCTATCTATCCGATCTGAAAAAGCTTCCCAGCTCATCAACTTCTTGTGACCCTCATTTGAATGCACCGCAAAATTGGGCAAAACAGGTTTTTCAAGAATAATGCAGACATTGTAAACTTGTTTCTCCCTAAACTTCTATAAACATGACTTATCTCACTTAGGACTTTAAATAAACCAAATAAAAGCAGCTTTAACTTAAACAAAGGCTGTTTTTTATCAATTAATCATTAAATATGCATAATGCTCTCATGCTAAACAACTCAAATTAGCTAACCGCTTATTAGACTCCTACTTCCAGGGTCACAATCAAACTAACAGCTTATCAGCAAAGCCATAGCCTTGAATTTCCCATATAGTCACACATGTTTACAAAGTCAACATTCCTTGTAAAAGGTTGCAAGAACTATTTTAAACACTGAATAAATGGAATGGCAAAACAAAGGCGGTGCTGTGTAGATTAGACACAAGATATGCATATCGTCCTCAGAATAAATACACCTAACTACTGAGAGCTCACAAAAACATAAATATGGACTGAAAGGACGGAAAATGTCTTGCATCCACTGAATAAGTTCCTTGGAAAAAGAGATTGATTTCAAGCATAAATCAATCAAAAAACAATCATTAAGCTGCTGCTGAGGAACTGAGAATGTGAAGCGAGTGACCCCTGTGATCCAATGGGTTACTTTAATTTGTTCTGACACCTTCGCACCTTGACTCAAACAACATTACGCTGACTTTTGGTCAGTGCAACATTATTGTCTGATAGTCACACAAAGTATCTACTTTAGGCCATGACCTGGAGCTGCCAACACGAATTATATCCGGACCAATACTCTAACACGGAAAAAAGCTTCAGCTCTGTCTTGATTGCAGACAGAGGAGTGTTTCTTAAGAGATGGCTTTCAGCCCAAACTGCACTTTATCTGCCTCCGCTGACCTTCAAAAACTTGGAATGTTTTTGTGGAAGGAGCAGCAACATGACCAAATGTCTGATGGTGTAAAAGGCAAACAAGGGCACCAAAGAATAAAGATGGTGGCATTTTGGTGAAATTGATGTGGCATTGTGGAGATGAAGTCATCCGTTTGTGGATGAAAGGTTCTGCAGGGATGCAATCATGATATAGACATGTTGAATGAACAGGTCAAAATAAGCATATTATAAATATATTCAGAAAGGATAAATGTTTTAGTCATTTACAAGAGTTAGTCATATGATCACATAGGCATGACTGTAAACAAATGATTTGTGTTCGTTTTGTTGATGCTGTCAACAATTTGATCCAATCTCAGTGTGCAAACTAGTAAAGACTCAACTATCAAACATTAAATCTTCTAGGTAAAAAAAAGCAAAACTGTTGAGCAAGCTCAGTTTGCGTCTGTTCAGTGCCAAAGTAGCCAAACGCAGCTTGTCAGGCAAACTTTAGGAGAAAAAGAAGCTAGACAATCTTATTATTTGTAAGGCTTTTTTTTTTTTTTTAACTCTTTATGTTTAGAGTCATGGAGTACTTTTTCTGTTAGGGTGGAAAAGTTAAAGATAAGAGCTTTTTGTTCTTGTACCCAAACACTGAATGATGACAGATTAACTGTGCCTTTCAGTAAAGTGGTAGAAATATTTCTCATCCGTCTTCTGACACTCATCCCACAACCTCCTCCGTACTGTCCTGCTGGCGTTACAAATGCCAGTGAGCTGCACACTCTCTCACCATGATAAGCTATCTGGGTAGAGATAGCTTGTCAGTGTCAGCTATACCAAGTATTAATAAGGCTCTACTTACCTGCACAAGAAAACCTGTGTTATACTGGAGTAAAAAAATAGAACAAGTATTCAGATCCATTATTTAGTTGCAAGTACTTACAAATTACTATAAAACTACTGAATGGTTTAGGACCAAAGTACATTAGAGACATCCTGTCCCATTATGAACCTACCAGACCCCTCAGGTCATCTGGATCTGTTTCTTTTTTGTTTGTTTTTTTAAATCAGCTCCTAGAGTCAAAAGGAGACATGGAGAAGCAGCATTTAGCTTCTGTGCTCGTCATGTCTGGAACAAACTCCCAGAAAGCCTCAGATCAGATGAAAAACTCAGTTTTTTTTTAATTGAGGTTAAAGACTCACCTGTTCTCAGCTGCATTTCAGATCAAGTTATTTTGAGTCTATTTCAATTCCAAATCTGCAAGTTGCTTTACTTAATGTTATTTCTTTTTCCTTGATTTCTTTTTTTAATTTTAAACTATGCTTTTTTTTCCTATTGTTTTATTGTCTCCGTCTCTTGAATCACCAAGTTATTAAATTGTGCTCTAGAAATAAACTTGCCTTACTTCCTTACAAGTAAAACGCTGCATTAAAAATAAAACTTCAGCAGCCGTGCAAAATGATAACTGAATGGACATATTTAAGTATTAGAACCCAGGCATTAATGTTATAACATGGGGTGGGATTTATATATAAGCTTATGCTTTTACTCACTCCGTTTGAACTTGTGTTTTTTTTTCAGTTTTGTTTTTCTTTGTATTTCTGTTTTGCATTCAAAA
Source organism: Telmatherina bonti (assembly GCF_933228915.1). Classification (NCBI taxonomy): domain Eukaryota; kingdom Metazoa; phylum Chordata; class Actinopteri; order Atheriniformes; family Telmatherinidae; genus Telmatherina; species Telmatherina bonti. The sequence goes on along the minus strand of NC_136620.1, from coordinate 22,786,264 downwards.
TGTTCAAATAATTTTTTCAATCAATCAAGAACTCATGCATTAATGTCTACAGTAAGGTACTTTCTGCAGAAATGGAATTAATGATCTAAACTGGGGATCAGTCTGCTCATTAGCTGGCTTTATAGTTTCCAAGAGTATTAAAACGACAATAAAACTAAACAATGGAGTGGCAAGAAAATAACAAACTCAAACTATGAGCCATCAAGTCCCTATTTAAACAAAGCCAACCACTCTGAAACCAAATAAAGACTATCTGAAACACAAATAAGAATGACGTGATAACTTTAGCATGCTGAAGAGAAACTAGATTTAAATCTGCCACCTACTGCTGTGTTTGTGTGTGCATTTAGTTGCTTTTTCTTGCATGTTGACAACAAAAATCTGGCTACTCAGTGACTTATGGGGACTTCCTGTGAACATGAGGTACAGCAATTTTGTTGCCACAAGTACACTTTTTCTGGGTTAAAATGTGTATGATCAAAGTTAAAGTTAGGCTATGATTGGTTGGTAAAAGGCACTTCGTTAAGATGGTTAAATTTAGCATTAGGACCTAGATGATGCATTTTATCAATGAAAAGTGACCACAGGGTATGCAAAACAGACTTGTGTATGTGTGTATGTGTGTGTGGTGCACTTAACCTCTGGGTCACACCTGTTACCTTGCTCAGGGCAAGACCCATACTGTCACATGACACTCTCAGTCACTGGTCTGTCTCAAAGCTCACTCACACAGGAATCCCTTCAGCTGAAAAATTACTCATCATTTATAGCAAATCATTTCTGAATCATAACTTTGCAGACACAGTACTTTTTTTTTTTAATCTCGGGTTGCAATATCTCTCAGACATAATCAGTCAGACTAAATGAATGATCATAAATATGGGAGGCTTGGGAATGACAGGTTTGGGATATGAGAGGAAAACTGCACCTGAATCTTGCTGCTGGGAAGAGATAGATCCAGTTTGAATTCACAAAAGGTTTGTATAATTAAAGGAGGACAATGCATACCTTATCCTTTCTGTACACAAATGTATGCTGCTGAATGTAGTGTACTGGTAAATACTGTAGAAAAAAAAAATGTAGATATCCAGTGATGAGATACAAAAAGGATTGTACACACAAATGACTTGGCAAGGTAGACAAAAAGACAAAGCTTCAATGCCACTAAGATGGCCCTCTTTAAATCACCATGTTGACTTGCAATCCATTTATATACATGAATGCAAATTAACTTAGCAACGGACTCGAACCATATGGGGTTTGGAGATGGCCCTATACATGAATTAAATGCAGATTTACTGGAGCAAGTCAGGGCTAACAATAACCAACTTTATAGCAAGTAGGACAAAGTGTTAAAACTGACAATAAGCAGAGTTAAAAAGAGAACAGCAGCACTGAGCTTTGTTTCACTCCATCTCAAGGCCAATCTTAATCCACTTACACTTTACTCTTTTCCAAAGCACTAATATAAATAAGAGGAGCCACGGCGAAGATTGTTCCACAAATTTCCAGCAAATGAGTTTTTTGTTTTAGTTTCAAGTTCTTTTAAGTAAATGTGCATGGAAAGAAAAACTCAGGTTAGAACCATAGACTGTATATAAAAAGATGGACTGAGCCTCCGTGACGTCACCCATAGGTGTCTGAAGAGCTGAATTGAATCTTGGTGGGCAGTTCCTACCATCGCCATCTTGGCACCATCATGCGTGTTGTCTTGCCCGGAAAATACAAATATGGGCAAAGAGGTAGAGCTGAGAGGAGGGCTGTGAGCATCATGGTGGATGATTGACATTGAGCAAACTCCAAGCTTTCTAGAGCTAAGAGCTAACCTAGCTAACCCAGAGGTAAGCGGGCTAAAGCTAAGTCACGTTGTTAACCGGCTAAAAACAGCAGTTGTTCTTCTTACTTGAAGCGGGAGATTGGGTACATGTCAATCAAAAGGACACGCCCTAAATATGCCAAATTTCGAGATTAAATTACTTTTAAATGGGCAAATTAGAAAAAAAATTTACTCCCCCCCCCCCCAGTTTTCATGAAGGTAAACCTGACCTATTAAACCGAAAATGGATTTTTTTAACCAGGCTGTAAACATGTTTATTTCTGCTGTGAAGTTGGTTTGTTTAACATATAGCTGAATCCCTATGGGGATTTGCTCGGTTTTGCAGCCAGCCCCGAGCGGATGAAGGGGGAACTGCAGTTTTATGCACTTCCGCATAGGCTTCACTTTTAACCGCCAGAGGCTCCGTCCATCTTTCGTATACGGTCTATGGTTAGAACAGAAAGATCAGAACCACTGACATGGTAGTAATTATCATTGAGTTTTTTCAGTCAGCTAACAAAGAAAAGCAGATCAAGACTTCTACGCACAATGCTGTAGAGACATATCGATTCAAACTAAATCTGTCTTGTCTGAATGACAAATCACTTCAAATGAATCCATGCAACTTGGGCACTTGAGTGCACTGCTGCATTTTTACATCATAAATGTTTCTGCAAAGTAATTTTTAAAAAATCAAATGTCTGATTTTCCTAAACAATTACAACCAAGCTGCAGTTCAGGTGAAGCTCTGGGTCACTGATCTTTCTGCTAAACTGCAGCACAGCACCAATATTGCAATATGTGTCTCTCGCCTGATGACTCACCGCTGACATTCACAAAAAGTATGATAGATGTTATCCAAGTTGTAACCCTTCTAATGCAAAGCTGCTGTCTCTTAGATAAACACCACCTTGAACAACTTTGAACAAAGAAGTGAATGACTATAAAAAATCATTTGACAAATGTCATGTGATGTCCCAGTCCTTGCAGCATCAAGAAAAACAAAGACCAAGAAAACCACAAACACCATCTTCCTGTTGCTCACCACAAAAATGTCAGGTATGTTCCCAATTCAGAAGCATAGGAAATGTTCCAACAAATATTTCTCCCATGCATTTCTCAGGACAATGCATCCACACGGGACTTACCAGGACGCTTCTCTAAAATCTCTGAAAACTCTGCACCCCTGCCTACTGTGCATAGGTGAGGAAGCAACATTGACTGTTGTCATATATACCTCATGTTGTTGACGCTATCAGTTGAGGAGTAGTAAAGAAAACATGGAAGAAGAAAATAAGTAAAAACAAGAAGTGAAAGGCACAGTTGCACATGAATGCACACAGAAGAGCTCATTTATCAAGCAAACAAGAGGCTGCTTTTTAATGGGCCAATGCTAAGGGGAGAAATGTGCTTCAACTTTCACTGACCTGAACTTGTGACACTGTAAGTGAAGAACAGTTTCCCTTTCTCAATGTATACCAAAATAAATATACAAACTTAAAATGAAATATGATGATTTTCTTTCCCTTTTTTTATCCTGAATAGTTTAGCATTGTTTGAATTTTCTAAACAAGGTGTTTATGTCCACTGACGTTTGCAGGCAACCATACTTTGACATCGAGGTTTGATCCGCATGCATGATGTGTGACTTCAGCAGTCAGCCCCTTTCGTCTTACAACCACAAATGAGGTTTTGCATGCTTACTTTCAGATGATGTCTCTGCAATTTTTTCTTAGAGCTTTGATGCTCCATCTCCACTGTCAGGCCGTGCTCAGACATAATAAATATTGTAAATATGAGATGACCTTTCTGGTACATTCTGTGACATCTGGGCTGTAATATCAGTCTTTGGTTTATCTAAGAAGACATGATCCATTCGCAACACAGTTCAGATACAACAATAATTATTCACAGTGCAATAGAAGCAACATCATCTCATTTATGCAACACTTCTAACATTTCTTATCTTATAAATTAACTTAATGCATTTGTTTGCGTAATACACGTCACGTGGTGACAGTATAAAATAAATTCGCATGCAAATTGCACAGTAATAAACACTCCTCATAACGTGTTTTATCACCATATTACATGAACATTAAGGGCGGTGACACAGCTTGGAAATTAAACTATCTACCACTCCCTGTAAAAAACCCCTGGTGGTCCCCTCCGGACCCCTGTTTAGTTGACTGTAAGTCGAGCATTGCCTATCCCATTTTGTAAACACAGCCTAGTTGGGGACTGGTGTGGGCTGGTTTCCGAGCGCTAAACTAACTTCTCGACAAAGCAGAAAAGCAGAAGCATTTTAAAAGTGTGGCTGTGCTGCCGTACCCCAATGTTTTAGTCCCCACTCGCTGAAGTTATGACAGCAGCGGCTAATGTTACGGCAGCACGCAGATTTGCTATGAGTCAGCTCGGTGAAGCCCACGAGCGGCTAGCGAACTTCTCACATCTCTGAACCAGGGGTGCAAAATATCTGACATTTGGCGCTAACGCTCCGACACAGAGCCGCTAGCTTCCCTCGCAAAGACACGGCATTCCTTAGCTGTACAAACTGGAACTTGGCAGCCGAAGAAAATTGACGAGACTTGTGCCTGAGACACTTTCAATTAGGCAAAAAGAAACAACGAGCTAACTTTTCTTCCTACCTTCTGGTCGCTAAATGTCTCCCGGTCGATACTAACACTTCTTGGAAGCCATAAATCCGGGTTTGGATGAAGTCGTCCTCGATAGGAATAACGAAAATCCAAACGTATAGAGCTGAACTCTCGGCAAAGCCAGAGATTTTTCTAACACCGCTCCTCTCTGCGTGGCTCCAGCAACAGCCGCTGCAGTTTTTTATTTCACCAAGCTGGCGCGGGAGCGAGCGCAGCGGGGATACTGGGCTGGTCACAGAGGAGCGTGTACGCGCAAAATTAGAAGGGACACCAAACTGGCTGCAACAGTGAAAAGCTGAGTTTTCCTTTTCATAACACAAATATTACACCACAAGATAATAGCTTGCAATGTTTAATAAGGTGTTAAAAAAAAAAAAAACATTAAATATAGATTAATAATAACTTCTCTTTTTTAACTTAACCACATTTTTAAAAGAGACAACTAGATAAAGAAAACTTCAGAGAATACAACAGAGGCTGCTGGACAACTTTGAAAAAGCCCCCCTCTCTTTCACTTTGTCTTTCTCTCTCTCTTCTATCTTCTCTGGTCTGGTCCAGCAGTAGAAATTTTGTATTACAATTATACAAAATAAATAAAGAAATAAAATAATAATCTAGAAAATCAAGGGTATCATCATACCAGTAATGCCCCCTTGGCAAAGTAAATTTGCTCAGCTGAACACAGCATCCAGACCATCATTTTGCTTCCTTAAATGCTGGACAAGACATGAATAAAAATTAAAAAAAAAAAGCCCCCTTAACTGTTGAAGAAACTTCAGACAAAACGTGTTTTATAGTGACTTGATTGAGCTTTCAGGCCTTATTGTAGTTGTTTTGTAGCTGTTTCTGCTTATTTTGCAGTTACAATTCATAGAGTTCACCTTGGTTTGCAGTCGCTTTGCACTTCATTGTGATAACTTATGTTCATTTTGTTCATATGCATTCTTTATTTTTGTGGTCACTTGACATCTCATTAGTGCTGTCTCATTGACTTTTCATCTAGAGATGTTCATATACAATCACTTTAGACACAGGTTGGGGGCAGGGGTCCCTGTGAACAGCGGGCCTGTTTAATAATCCATTTGTGTCTAATTACAAGGCATATTATGGTCAAGAAATCATAATATCTGTGCAAAACTTAATTATATTTAGTCTTTAATTTACAACAAGTTCACCCTTTAAATTAAATATTGACTGTTATTGTTAGGATACAAATGGATGCAAATTTTGTTAAAACCTCCCAGTTAAAACACTGGTAATGTTTTTAATTAAGCTATTGTCACATGACCATATTCTTTGTCTTCCGTCTGGGATTATTTTTCTAAAGAGCAGAAATGAGCATCAGGGCTTCAGATATGCAGCGAAATCCTGCCCTGAAATGACCAGACGAGTTTATGTAGCGTCAGGTCTCGGTTGATAAAAGGTAAATAAAGTTCTGACTGACTCCACTGCCTGTTAACAGTAAACAGATCTCTCTAAATCTAAGCTGTAATGTATCTTGTAAACAAGCTTGAATGACAAGTTTATTTACATATTTTACTTTGTCCTGCCTAACTTTATTGCAAGCAGAATGACTGGCTTGATTTGCCAAACAAATTAGAAAGTGAATGAAAATGGCACAGATACAATAGAAAAAACAGAGAGAAAAAAGAAAAAGCTGGATCTGTAACAATCAACTGTAGCTAAAGGTGATTTAGCCTGCAGATCAAAACAGTGACTGTATCAGCATATGTGTTAGTGAATGTGAGTGTGTGTGCTGGTGCAAAATTTGAAGAATGAGTTGGTCTTCATGATGAGTGCAAATAAAACCATGTCTGCTTCAAGGATCAGAAGCATAAAAGAGACATAGATTCTGCTTCAGCTGCAATGCATCTTTTAACAATCTTGAATATTTGTGATATATATTTTAACTAAATATTCCAGTTGTGAGCATAGATTGCTGGCTGCACAGCATTTCCCCCCCTGAGGATATGATGAAACACTTTGATAATGCAATTATGTCTCTGTTGTTACGTGTGATTTACTCCATAATTCTGCTGTGACATTTATATGTTAAAATCATTGTTATTTTGAGATCAACAGTCACTTTTGCACATGAAAAGTTATGGGGCCCCATTTCACAGCACAAATATATTTCATGTAGTAGGAATTTATTTGATTCCCTCTCTGTTTGGAGAAGACACATCAGGGCAATGGTGAGTAAACATACGCACAAAGACACAGCGAGAGTGTGCCTCTAATGGTTATTGAAAAGCGTTGAACACATTTATTGAGTTCTTCACTGACATAATGGCTCTAGTGAGGCGTAATGGCCGCAGTAAAAAATTAAATTCCCTTCTGCTGCTGCCTTCAAGCCCTGTTGGAAATGACCTGATCTGAGTTTAAAACAAATCCAAAACATAAAAAACTGTGAAAATACATTTTTGTAATAAATGTAGAATCCAACAGAATCCAACAGAATCCAATAAATTTAGAATCCAACTTTTTGTTCATTTGTTAGTAGTTCATCATCCTTTAACATAAAGAGCATTTACAGAAAAGTAATGCCAGCTTGTAAAAACAGGTTTTTCAGGTGAGAACAAAGGTTTTTGTCGAACCAAACAGCAATACTTTGTTTTAAGCTATTTTTATAATTATTATTTTAATTATTTATTTATTGGAAAAGCGACATTTTCAACCTGAGCATTTGAAAAGGATTTTATGAGGAGAGCCTGAAGGCAACACAATCAAAAGAGAAGAGCTGAGCCAGGGGTTGACATATGGGAATGACTCAAGTTTTTTGGCACATTCCAGGCATTGTTTCCCCCTTCCCCGCTGCCCAGGTCCCAGTCACCGAGGCCAAGGATTTTCCAGGGGTGGGGGGAGAAGGCATGGACAGACCAAGGAAAGGGAAGGATGACTCCCATTTTCCACTTCTCCCATGCACACAGAAATTCTGTCCCTCTCCAGCTGAATAAATATTAAATGGGTGGGTGTTGCACTTTGTCACTTTTGGGTTTGCATAGTTTATTGCTATGGTTGTCTGAACATTTGTCCAGGAAATGTGAGACAGCAAAGGTTTGACATGAAAGTCACTAATGTGTAAAATGAGTATTTGGTGCGAGAAAGTTCCGTACAGCTTGCAAACACAGCACACGCAATTCCTTGCTTCTACTGATATAATCAGGGAAGCATATGTCACCATAAAACACTGACATGCATCAGCCAGGACCTGAGGCCAAGACAAGGAGTGGAGAGTCAGGGATGACTGGAACAGAATCAGTCATGTTTGAACTGAGTCACCTCAGTAATGGACTTAAAAAGAATGATGTTGTCTCTGACTACGGAAAAGAAGAGCATTGACATGTCACTTTCACCTAATATGGAACTAGGAGAAACAGAGAAAGTGATGGAAATAAGTCTTTCTTAAAACAAATGCCAAAAAGTAAAATGTACATATGTGTGCACACAGTGTGTGAAAAAACAAATCCACCCTCACTGCTTCCATAGGAAGCACGATGCACATCTCTGTAGGCTGCCATGCTGATTTGGAGCATTAAGATGTGAATTAATGCAATGTCAGTGAGGGAAGAGCATTCATTCATTCATTTTCCGAACCGCTTATTCCAATTCAGGGTCGCGGGGAAGCTGCAGCCTATCCCAGCCGGCTTTGGGCGACAGGCAGGGTACACCCTGGACAGCTCGCCAGTCCATCGCAGGGCGAGGGAAGAGCAACATCAGCATAATAAGATACTGTTGCTGCCAGTTAATCTTAGAAAAGTAATAAGGTCTTTTCTAAAAAAAAAAAAAAAAAAAAACGGGAGTCCATCATACAGTAAATCATATCATTTTCTTAGGAAAACATTAAAAATATTTGTCAAACTTCCCAGAAGTGGACATCTGAGTAAGTTCATCCCAACAATAAGATCATGAAAAGCTCAAAGAAACTGGAAAAAAAAAAACAAGTAAGCTAAAACAAAACTTAGGAGTAACAACGCAGTCTCCACAGGCATCTGGTGTCACGGTAAATATTAAAGTTTATGATGATTCAAATGGGAAAAAAATTAAACGAATGTTTAGGAAGTTGCAAACAGAAGCTTCGGTTTGCAGAGTTACACCTAAAAAAGACACAGAATTTCTGGAACACTGTCTTTGGTTAAAAAAAAAACCAGCACAAACCTGCCAAAGTAGGAGGATGATGATCAGTGCTTGGTTTGTAGATCTGGACAAAAGTTAGTCAAGAGTTTGACTCTGATTTCTTCTGTACACCAAAGTGTTCTAGAGTTAAATGTGAGGCCATCTTCCAAAAAGATGAGCTTTGGCCTAAATTTGTGGAATAGGATATCCCGAGCACAACAGCCAAGCCGCAACAGAATGGCCATAAAAAAAAAAAGAAAAAAGAACCAAGGTGTTTCAAAGTGTCCAGACCACAACATAAATGAACTTTTTTGGCGGGACCATGAGAGACAGAGTGTATCTCAACTGCAAGATGTTACAGAAAAGAGCGGATCATAATTCCTTCAGAATGGAAGACTGACAATATCACATAGAAAAGACAGCAAGAATCATTTCATTATGTTCTCATATGTAAAATTCTTCATTTGAAAGCATGTGTACTTGATGACTCCAGACCTTCAGTATCAGCCGAAGCCGTCTGGATTAAACATAACTCCAATGCAGCACAGCAGTGCTTGCTGTTGTGGTTACAGAAACTATTCAGGACATTGATACAATTGAATGCCGGTTCAGCACATGGTGCCTGACTCATCCTCTCTCCTCTGAGTCACTCACTCCCTCCTCTGGTCCAGGATCTGTGGCTCTCTGCTGGATCTGGCTCCTCTGTCCTTATGTCAACCCTGCACTCCCGAGGCAGGAGCCAAGCCAACAATGCAGACATGGCTCCTCGTGGCTGAGGAAGTGGAGGTGTTTGTATTTCACTGTGTGCCTCTTTGTTAAGACAAAAAGAGCATGTGGGATTATTCTGGTCACGAGAGGAGGGGAAGATGATGGACATCACAAGGGAGTGGTGACAATGCACATTTCTTTCCTGCTCCAGATTTTGAAACAGACATCCCACAAGTGAGTGGTTCCAGCAATTTCACAGAGGGAAAAATGTATGAGAATGTCACTGATCACCATTTATTCCCTCCTTTTTTCTGTAGTGTTTTTACAGCTTTGGGCCAACATCAAAGCAAAAAAAAAAAAAAAAAAAAGGCTGTAGTTAAGCTCATTATACAAATGAGCTTTGAAAGCCACTGCACACACACCAACCAGCATATACGTGGAAGGTGATCCATCAGGCTCAAAGGTAAACAATTCTAATAAGGTAGAGTCTCACAGGATGCACTTTATGTCTCACGTTACATCCAGAATGGGCAGAAGTTGTGATTTCTTTGCATGTTTTGAGGTCATTCTAGAAATGACACTGAGAAATTGAAACATGTGGAAGTATTCATGGTTCTATGAGGATGGATGATGGTCACTTTCATGATCAGGGATTACACAGGTTATATGTTAGCAAATAACAGTATTTGCCTTTCCTTTCACAGCATATCAAGAAGACACCTGCACACACTTTTTCAATGACCACACTCGACTGAAAACACTCCCTGTTGCAAAGCATTTGTAAAGTCAAGTCCGGATCATTCAAAAATAAAAAAGAAAGTCAAATAGAGAGGTGGCAGTGCTTCTACACACACACACACACACATATATATATTCTGTTGATTGAGTTGATTAAATGAAACAATCTCAGTGCTATCACACCAGAGTAGTTCAGCTCCACAGTTACTAAAACACTGAACAAGTCCTAGCTTAGCATCTGTGATGACTAAATACTCACCGGCATTTGTTCTACTTCCAGGCTATAAAATCTCAATACTTCAATGACGTGCTGTAAATTACCAAAGTCCTTTCCACACTTCCGTATACAATTAAACCATTAAGTTAGGCAATTTAATATTCTCCACATACAACCTGTAATATGTCTTCAAATATGATTAGTCCACTGTAAACAAACATGACTTCTCTGTGTGCTGAACATGGGCTGCAGAACCTCATTATTGGATATGATAACAGGACACAAGGCTATTGTGGAAGAAATGGGCAGCAATGACTGCAAAATCTGATCAATTTCACATCTCACATTCAAGACATTTGGGCCAAATGGGATCATTCCATGTAATGTCATTTGTACAGTATGTCTTGCTGCAAGTTGAATTGAATTACAGCTGTGCTGCCTAATCGACTGATGCAGCTGAAAGAAAATGAACTTAATGAAGGATGAAGCATGTTGGACTTAATAAAACAAATTAGACTCATAGTTCCATGGAGATTACACAATCACTTTTGCAAAGATACATCTATTCATCCATTCATTCTCCGGGGTCGGGTTGTGGGGGCAGCAGCCTAAGCAGGGAAGACCAGACTTCCCTCTCCCCAGCCACATCTGCCAACTCTGCGGTCGGGGGGGATCCCAAGGTGTTCCCAGGCCAGCTGAGAGATATAATCCCACCAGTGTCCTGGGTCTTCCCCGGGGTCTCCTCCTGCAGGGGCGCGCCGGAACACCTCACCGAGGAGGAATCCAGGAGGCATCCTGACAAGATGCCCGAGCCACCTCAACTGGTTCCTCTTGATGCAGAGGAGCAGCTACTCTGAGCCCCTCCCGGATGACCGAGCTTCTAACCCTATCTCTAAGGGAGAGCCCGGCCACCCTGTGGAGGAAACTCATTTCAGCCGCCTGTATAGAAGATCTCTTTCTTTCGCTCATGACCCACAGCTCATGACCATAGGTGAGGGTAGGAACATAGATGGACTAGTAAATCGAGAGCCTCGCCTTCTGGCGAAGCTCCTTTGTCACCATGACAGACCGGCGCAGAGTCTGCATTACTGCAGATGCCGCACCAAGCCACCTGTCGATCTCGCGCTCCATCCTTCCCTCACTCATGAACAAGACCCCGGGATATTTAAACTCCTCCACTTGAGGCAGGACCTCACTCCCGACCCGGAGAAGGCAATCCACCCTATTCCGGCTGAGGACCATGGTCTCAGATTTGGAGGTGATGATTCTCATCCCAGCCGCTTCACACTCGGCTGTGAATTGCTCAAGTGAGAGCTGGAGATCACGGCCAGATGAAGCCAACAGGACCTGCAAAAAGCAGAGACCCAATCCTGCGGTCACCAAACTTGATGCAGAGGAGCAGCTACACATAACTTATATGGAGAAATTCTCTCCATATAAGTTATGAACAGAATCAGCGATAAAGGGCAGCCTTGGTGGAGTCCAACCCAATCTGACTTACTACCAGCAATGCGGAACAAGCTCGTACAGGCCGGACAGCTCGTACAGGGGGGTCCAGTACCCCATACTTGCGAAGTACCCCTCACAGGAGCCCCCGAGGGGACACGGTCAAACGCCTTTTCCAAATCCACAAATCACATGTAGACTGGTTGGGCAAACTCCCATGCCCCCTCCAGGAGTATGGAGCTGGTTCACTGTTCCGCAACCAGGACGAAAACCACTCTGCTCTTCCTCAATCTGAAGTTGCGACGACTTGATGGACCCTCCTCTCCAGGATCCCTGAATAGACTTTTCCAGGGAGGCTGGGGAGTGTGATCCCCCTGTAGTTTGAGCACACCCTCCGGTCCCCCTTCTTAAAAAGGTTGACCACCACCCCAGTCTGCCAGTCCACAGGCACTGTCCCCGATGTCCACGCAATGCTGCAGAGGCATGCCAGCCAGGACAGTCCCACAGCATCCAGAGCCTTAATGAACTCCGGGCGGATCTCATCCACCCCAGGGGCCTCGCCACCAAGGAGCTTTTTGACCACCTCAGCGACTTCAGCCCCAGAGATAGAAGAGTCTACCTCCGAGTCCCCCAGCCCTGCTTCCTCATCAGAAGTCGTGTTGGTAGGATTGAGGAGGTCTTTGAGGTATTCCTTCCACCGACCCACAACGTCCTGAGTTGAGGTCAGCAGCTCCCCATCTCCACTGTGCACAGCGTTGACGGAGTTGCCGGATGATGGACCAGCATCGCCTCGAAACCGTCCGGAACTCGTTCTCCATGCCCTCGTCGACCTCCTCCCACTTTCACAAAGAATCTTGTAAAATTAATGGGTCTTTGAGTCAAATTTGCAGCTCTTATGGTGTGTTTCAACATGAAAACTGGGGGTATAAGTAGGTCTGTATTGTGGCTCTCATATCAAATTATCTTTTATTTCCCTTTTCTCACATCTTTTGCAGCACTATTCTAAACTATTAAGAAAGCTGTGAACTAATTGCGAGCTTTAATTATTTGAGATGCATGAAATTTTACTGAGTCCTCCTAGAAAGAATGAATTGGGATTAAATATCATACTTAAGTTATACATATTTATACTTATTAAAATGGTTTCCCAGGGGTTACGTTGAAAGATGAAGGTGGGGATTGAGAAAAAGGTCTTGATAGGGAAGTAAATATGACAAAAAGATCCTAAGGTCTGACATTAAAACTGTAACTCTTGAGGGAAAACATCAAAAGCACATCTGCTACGTCTTCCAGTGAAACATTGTGCTTCGGTACAGCAGAAAGGTCTACTAAGAAGGAGTAAATATTACAGAAATAATATGTTGACCTATTTTTACCCATTTGTCATTATTGTTGATCTTACTGAACATTTTTGTTTCTTTTAAATTTAATTTGATCTACAAGATTAACAGAATAAAACAAAAAAAAACAAAACAAAAAAAACCAACCAAACAAATTATTACCCAGTTTATTCAACTTTTCATTTTCATATGAGTGAAACCCCCACCCCCCATCACATTGTGAACCGTTTGAAAAAACTTGTACTCCTCATGATGAAAACATATTTATTGAAAATACAAACATTTTGCACACTAGAAATAAACAATGGCACATTTATCTTCAACAGGGCATGAGAAAAACACAGCTTTTTCTTAGTGTAAATACAAACACACTTACAACTGGTGTAAATTTGGTGGTATTGCTGTGGAAGTATCTGGTATGAATGAATAATAAACAATGGAACATAAGAAATGAAAGAAAATCATTTTATCTTCTTTTGACTGATTAACAAGTCTTTATTGATCAAGTGCGAACAGAATATTTTTCTAAGAACAAAATAATAAATAAATATGAGACGCTACATCACATTCACCATAAGATCATACCGGGATAGTAACATTTTGAACTGAGGACAAGTTGACAAAAAGACCTACGTTAAGAAGCGAAGCTTCAAGCTGGAACAAGCATCAACTTCACAGAGAATCCCAATCCATCGAAAAGGTTCAATTTGGTCCAATTATCTAGTCAATACAACAGCAAAAGAAGCAGACTCAAAGTGTATCCTCGGCTTGGACAAGAGAAACATTTACAACAGCAAAAATACACCCTAACCAGCTACATGACAGCTCAATAATAACAGCTGATTAAAGATTATTATCTAACCAGAGAGATCGACTATCTTTGGAAGATACAAGTAAGCCAATTTAGCAACCAAGACTCACCTGTCCAAACGATTGACCACGTCTCTCACAGTGTTGATGAGATTCTCGTGCTCTTGAGGGTTAGTGACAATGACGCTGTGGAGCTTCTTCATGTAGGAGTCGATGGTTTCAAGGGTGGGTGTCTCTCCACTGCCTGTAGGACAACAAACGTAATGTCAGCATGTCGGAATGTCTGGAGTATGTTTGTGTTTCATATTAACAGCTGTAAGTTCAGAACAAAACAATAAAAATCTCACATTTCTGGAGCTACTTTAAAAGACCTTGTTTAGAAGTAGTACTGGCATGTACTGGGTAATCTTATCACCCTGCACATGTTGAGGTAACTGAGAAAAAAAGGTGTATTTAAAGTGATGTAAAAATTTGTAGCAGCTGGCAGTGTATCAGCAAAGCATCCGGTTTGTCGTCTCAGTCCAGGCAACTGACCAGTAGATTCTTTTTTTAAACTAAATTATGAATAGTTGTTTAGCTGTTTGTGTCATATAGTAGACACGTTAACTAGAAAAGCACAGCAGATAGCTGAGATCTGTAGACAAGCTGTGGCTCAGCTCGGATAAAGACAGATTTAAATGCCACATATGAAGAAAACATGTTGGACTTTATATATATATATATATATATATATATATATATATATATATATATATATATATATATATATATATATATATATATATAATATATATATATATATATATATATATATATATATATAATATATATATATATATATATATATATATATATATATATATATATATATATATATATATACACACATATATATGCTTTTTCGTTGAAACAACTGTAATAGTTGAAATAAAGTGTAAAACACTGTTAAAACTAAGGTAACGATAGTAAACACAATTGTCTTAAACATCTCGGCTTGCTCTGTCACATTTGGTACGCAAATGTACCGAATGCTTCCTGCCAGATGTGAAAACTAAGGATTTGTTTATATCTTATCATAGTATTTGGACCATTCAACATAGGTAAGAGTCAAATCCCTGACACATATACAGGTTGGATTTGACATTATTTCTGGTTAACCTACCGAAAAGAAACTGGAAGAAATAAGCAAAGCCTGTCCTTTGTGAAGTCAGGAGCAAACATGCTTACACTCAGGGGAAGCTTTGATGTTACCAGTTATTAATTTATCGGCACATTCCCCTCAACACAAACTTCAGAGAGCTTCCCTGAGGCCAGACCTGGGGGAAATCTGCCATCATCTTTGATTGTGGAGCTCCAATGAATTCATTTTAGAGCCGTTTGGCTGCTGTTTGCAGAGACTGTGCCTCTGCTGTGTGAGAAAGAAATTCAAACAGGTTTTAAATAAAATAACATGAGGAAGTGGGGTGCGAGCTTGGGTATGTGAGTACATACTGTATGCAGAGGGTTTAAATTCAGAGGAATTCTAATACAACCATCACCTCAAATGTTAAATTATGTAGATCATAGAGGAAGTAAATACTAGCTGAATACATCTGCATTATTATTCAACTCTCATCACCTCAAGCTGTCACCAAGGATCTAACTTGCAATATGTTTTTTTGTTCTGTTTCAGTGTCGCTATACAATAAGCCAGTGTGAGGTTTTAACGTGATGAATGCCAGCACACTTTTAGACCAGAAACACCAGAACTGCTGGTAAAAAGTGAAGCTTACTTTCTTTCCCCATACTCAGCAGAAAGCTGAATTTCAAATGATACATTTCATCTTAATTCCTACAAAGCAGGATAAAAAAAGGACACATTGGATGCTGAAGTGGATGAAAAATTTGGTAGATTTAATAAAAAAAAAAAAACTTGTGGAAGCTGCAAACATGCAAAAATTAGTCATTCAACCCAAATAGAATGAAAACAAACAAGAAAAATATAGCGTTGTTGGTTTATGGATTATTAGCACTATAAAGCCAATAAAACAGCATTGCCAAGAGCCTCCATAGAGCTGCTTCACAAGTGTTTACTGTCAAACACACTGCTACAGAAATGTCACTAACTGCAACAGGATGCTAAATCATGGTTGTGAATCATTTTATTTACCTAACTACAACACTGTCCTTGAAAAAACTGATGCTGCAAACATCACACCATATCATGTTGAGAAACCTTTTAGTTGAAAACTCAGATAGAGGAGCATCACTGGAACACAATCAGCTTAATGCCAGTAAAGTGATTTGTGCAGCTCCAAAATGTAATCGAGTGTCCTGAATAGAACCTGGGACACAGGTTCGATCTTAACTAGCTAACGTTAATCAGATTTCCACTTCTGAGACACTGAAGTCAAAACCCAAAATCTGATTTCTTTTTGCGAGGTTGTTCATATTAATATTTGAATGCTAAGTCCATCACAGTTAAATGAGCATGCCATGTGGCCCGGAAGTGACATGCATGTGCAGAAGAAAATATGTCACGCTGTGTTTACGGTAGGGATGCATCGATACCAATATCAGTATTGGTATCAGCTCAATACCATGTGTGTGTACTCGTACTAGGTATTGATAAAAGTCTTCTGATACCACAACCGATGCCTGATACCACACTAGTCAAGCCAGTGCAGATGTGTTTTAAGACATGCTTCAGACAGGTTTTGAAAGAAGTAAATGCCTTAAATGTTAAAATGTCACAGTTTTTGTAACACAAAAAGCAGATCTTTGTTTCAAAATCACACATGTATAGTTGTATTTTGGGAAATGTGCCAAATAAATAAAAAAAACAAAAAACAAAAACTTGTTGAAATTGTTAGATCTGTAATGTTATTATATTTGTATTGGTGAGGTAACGTAAAGGATGAGTAATTTATTACAACCTAATGAAATCTTACACAGTTATGACAGTAATAATAACCATAGTCATAATAATGTTCACATAAACAAATTTGGTATCGGCAAATATTAGTATCTGCAGTCATTCAAATTTTAGATATCGGCATCGGATCAGAACTCGCAAAAAGTGGATCGGTGAATCCCTAGTTTACGGAGATAACATGGATGCCACTCTACACTCTACACATCAGTGTGTATCAGTGTGCTTTAGAGGTGTTGTGTAGTCAAAGCCGGAAAAAAATTATTGGCCAACATTGTTCCGTCTTTTATTTACATTCCATCTTGACGAGTCTCGCCTCACATTTATGTCTTCTGTCTCCCTTCAATAACCTAAAAATCACATGAAATGTGACATGGCCATCCAGAAAGAGGCGGCTCTGATACAGATTTGGATATTGGAATGTTGAGGTCCACATATGAAAGCAGCCTGGGATGATTAAAAAAAAAAAAGTTTTCTCTGCTGAAAGTGACTTAAAAAGTTTAACTCACAAATCGGAACAAAGCTGCAGTGTGAAAACACTGATTAAATCTATGTAAGCATTCATGAGTCTGTTCTGTTCAAACAGTAGTTATTCCTACAAATCACTGTTTTATTAGATGTTGCGAGGACACTGGATGACTTTTTAATCAGTGTGTTTGTGCTGCCTGTTTGTAGCAGGGAACCTCACTGCACTGTTCTCACCTGGCAGAGGCACGGTGGAGAAACTGGAGGTGAGCGCCTGGCGCAAGGTCTCCAGGTGTTGGCGGAGGAGCCCGTTGCGTCCCCTTTCTTGCATCACGTCGCCCTCCAGCCGCTCTACCGCCCCGCGCATGCTCTCCACGTGCTTCTGCAGGGCTGCGTTTCGCTCCTCGTACTCCATGTTGGTCTTACGCAACTGCCGCATCTCAGCCTCTCGCGCTAACGTGGAAAACACAAACACACAGAAATTGACATGTTGGTACACACGCCCCAGAAAAAGACGCCGTGATTTGCTCCTTTATCAATTTTTTATTTGCTGTGAGAGTTTAGGACATCACTGAGGAACTATTCTGAGATGGTGGAGTGCAAACACAGCAAGCCGTGTGTTTAGAAACGAGCAAATGGAGGTTAAGGAAATAAAAGCAAAAGCACACAGAGTATTTCGAGCTGTGCTGAAGTTATTTACCTTTGCTATGGTTGAGAAACTCCTCTGTGAAGATCGGTATGTCAAACACAGTTCTGTCTTTTCCCTCTGCATCTTTCTGAAAGAGCCAGACACAGTCAGAAGGAAGGAGGTGAGCTAAACAGTGAAAATATTGGGCCACACAGACTGACAGTGAGATGTGGTCATTTATCTAGCTCAGCTGTGGGTGGACTCATAATTGATTTCATATCTAGCCACAAGGGAAATATAGTAATACAGTTTTAGAATAACGGAGGTAGAGGTAATTTCATTACCGCTGCTTCTGAGATATCGAAGGCTCTGAAATGCTTTGCAATAAAAAAAAAAAATAAAATAAAGGGGGTTTTGAAATAGCAGGACATCATACAATGCAGGTTTTGTAGCCTCCTCTGTAACGATGTATCATCCTTCTTCGTTTCTTAGCACAATGACAATAATGCTGAATTCCACGCCCTTGGAAATTAGAGAGGAAACAATGGCATTCCCAGAGGCGTGCTGACTAGTTAAGTCACCTTGGCAGCGACCCGTCAGAGTACAGAAGAAACTGTAAAGGGAGCAATCTTAATTATATGCAGGCCTTAAAAAAAAAAAAAAAAAAAAAAAAGCGATTTACCAATAAGGTATAAACCTGGTGTTTGGATCACAAACATGGCTTCAAAGCAGATTAAACCTACTTCGGTGATGCAACAATAAGCACTTAATATGTAGATCAAGCAGAGAGGAAACACAAAGCATCCAGATATCTGGGTGAGAATAGCAACAAAAAAACAAAAGAAAACAAACAAATGAAAACAGCTGAGGGACTTCTCACATCTGGTATGAACATGCAACCTGGGTGACCCCATCACAAGCTGACCGCAGCAAGTACACATGTTCAGACATGGCATTTACAGTCTGCCCTCCTGTGTATTGTTTACTGTTGCAGCAGAAACTAACACAAACAATGAGCAGGAGGTTTATGTGAATGATATTACCCTTGTGATTAACATGCCAACATTACCAGGAAATACAACAATAAAGAAGATGTAAGATGATGGCTGGTTTACTGACATTCTGCTACACATGACAATCTGACATTTACACCAATCAAGTGTTTTCAATTCAGTACTTCTGCTTGTTGAAGTCTAAATGTTGTTTCAGTGTGTTTAGCTTTCTGTGAGATCGCCAGGAAAAAATATTCATACATTGATTAAGCTTTTCAAAGGCAATAACATCCAAAACTACTTAAATGAACTACTCTACAGGAGGCTATGGGATCAGTTTATGTTATCAATGTGTCACATTTACTGAGTAAGTGGTCCTTTCATCTGGTCCCAGGACACAGTTGTGTTCACACTGTTACAACAATGTGACTCAACATGAGTGACTCAGACCATCCCTGACTGTGGCCTGAGCCATCAAATCCAAACACATTCACATTCAGTGATGTCCACTAGTCATCTGATGATAAAGCACATGCCAACATCAGGCAAATCAACCATTCTCCATGGTTGGCTCCAGTTGGGGAATGTCTCCAACTTACAAAAAATCTCTTAAAGGCCATTCAATGACCAGGCAGCATGAAAGGAAGCACAAGTTAATCTGGACCAAGCAGGGTAGCTTAAAGCAACCTACAGTTAATACAGTGGTTCCCAAACTGGGGGACAGGCCCCCCAGGGGTGGGCCCAGGGTTATCATAAGGGGGCGCAACAAGGTGAAATCAAACTTGGGAGTTTTGGCACAGAACAAATTTGTACAAGTACCAATGATGAATGATGATAAATCAACAAGAGAGACTTCAAGTACAAAAAAAGGCGAAGAAAATATGATGCAGCATATCTGCTCCTGCTTGACCAGGTAACAGTCAAGTAATAGTAATACAGTCTTTAGCATGTATCAAAATATTATATTCTAATATTAGGAAGTATGAGGCCAAACAAGCTACACCACCACTTGGGGACTTTTCATCCTGAATACAAACAAAAATCCTGTTTAGAAAAAAAACATGAAATAAACTATAATATCTAGCAAAGATGTTTTACTAAAGCAGCATCCGTCTCATTGAGAACTCGGCTCACCTGAAGAAGCTTGAAGAGATTCCTGGTTTAAAACGTTTCACATTAAACCAGAAGAATGGATCATAATACCGACACTGACATGGTTTTAACTACAATACAGTCACTAAACTAATGACACATTTCTTAATATGTTTCTTTGGTTCATGTGACGGGATGGGGGGGGTTCCCCGAAAAAAAAGTAGTTCCCCGAAAAAGTTTGGGAACTACTGGGTTAATACTTCTAGACGAGGATTTCAACATTTGAACAACATACTAAATGGGTTAATGATGACATTTAAATCAGCACCAACCTCAAGAAACTGGGACTTGTTCAAAAAGCTAAATGAACCTTGGCATTGTTGCATCCACTACATTTTTAAAGAACTGCATGCCAAACATGCATTTTGACTGTCTGACAAAATCCTTTAATCCTTTATCTTTCTTTAATTACATAAGTTAGTACTTCCTCTGAACTCAATCACATCACTATGATAAGATCTTGTCCTTTTCCTGCAGATTTGTAAAGCACATGAAATGGCTCTGAAACTTACAAGGGGATTTCTACACTTAGTAAAACATGCTACCAACCTCTAAAGGAGAGAAACTGTGAGTGTGACTGGTAGGAAAGACTCACTGACCTCATGAAGAGCCTCGCTGGCAACTTGGTGCCCAACATCTGGAGAGGAAGGAAAGAATACATTTAGAGGACCCCAGATGAATCACATTTGCCTTTACCTCACCATGAACTAACAGAATGAACAGAAATCCCCTCACTGTTATTTATAACAATCAGCTGAAATGAGGCAAAGCGACTGGTTGACTGGTTTTCCCAGGATGTTTAAAGCAGAAACAGTCATCAGAGGTTGAAGATGAACAATAAAAGGATTATTTTAAAAAAAATCATTCGTTTACCTTCAGTCTGTTATTTAGTGGCTTGCACAAGGGTCGTTTAAAGAGCAGAAAGAAACTTTTTAAAGCAGAAAAGAGATGTCTAACTGCTTACTTCCGTTATATGGACGTTTATAACAGATACAAGTTCATCCGAGTCATCATGTCTGGGCAGGGTTTGTACATCAAACAATGACTATTTATTCAAACAACTTCAGACACAGGAAGTTTCTCAAATGCCAAATACTTGCCTGACAGGAAGGCTAAAAAGTGAAAGTGGGCTATTTGCCAGTCTTGCCATCATGTAGTGTTCTTCTAAGCAGTTCTCACCTCCCCTGTGTCTTTTGCCCTTCTGCTTCTCCTGGACCTTCCTGGTGAAATGTTTGTACGCCTCCGTCTTCTGGTACTTCTCCAGCTCCCTCATGTAGCGCTCCTTATCTCGCTCCGCCTCGTCCAAGTATCTCTGCAGATAGCAGGAAGAAAGGTGAGAGGAGCTGGGAAGACTCAGCAGCAGAGAGGCAGGAAAATGAGATTTGGTAAAATAAGATGAAGGAGGATTTTGGGTGACATGGTGCTGAGTGGGAGTAATTATTTCTAATCAGAATTAACTTCTTCCAACAGAGACAAATCTATAAATTCTAGTTTTAGTAATCTACATTCATTCAAATCTTTTAATAGGAAATTAATCCTGTATTAAGAATTTGCAGAAAAGCTTATGAAAACTTTTGTCTTTCAGATATCTTGTCCAATCAGAGAGGAGAAAAACAACAGGAAGGTTATCTGGGCTCTGTTCCCACTGTTGGATCTGCAAACAAAACATGTCCTGACTCCTCAATCTTCTCTGGGAAGACACACAGGAGGAATCCCCCTCCTCTGCTGAATAACAGTAATTCTCTGGAAAGATACTTGGCAATCAGAAACACCTGAGGAATTCTGAAAAACAAAAAGGGAAAGCATCATAGGTGCTATTCCATTTAATGGTTTCATAGCATGGCCAGCATGAAAGACTTTGAAGGCACTCCAAAATGACAGAGATGCTGCTGGTTTATACTCATAAAGTTTGTTATCATCAGAGTGGTCTTATCTAGTTGCCTCAACAAGCCTCGCACTACAAGGTGGGAACGATGACAAAATTAACACAATTATCATAAGACGTTAGAGAAAATTATATGAAACAGTTACGCAAGAGTCATGTTTAAAACAGTTTTTATTAGCGGACAGCACGGAATTCAGGCTTTTGCACCTCTGCAGCTTTTCTCTACAGTAAAAATGGGATTCAAGTCCCTGCAGCTTTCAAACATTGTTTAATCTCACTGTGGGGACAGTGTTGGGATGTTGCAGATCTTTATTTTTGTCTAGTCTTTCAGGGCTACTGGGATAACTAAAAGTTGAAAACAAGGACTATCTTGTTTCTAAAGTCTTTTCAGGGTTCTTTTTTTTTTTTTTTGGCCACTTCGGTTCCAAATCATACCAAAGCAAATCCAGTTATGTACTTACAGATTTCTGAGAATTTTATAGGTGATCTCAAACTAAGCCACATACAAAGTGGAAATGAAAGAAACACTTTGAGACATGTCTTTTCACAGTTCATGCTCAGCGTGTAATCCTTTCTGGAACTTCGGCACTGACCTGCTTCTCCTCGGGGGGCAGCTTGCTCCATTCATTGCCCAGCATCCTTGTAATCTCTGGAAAGGGGACGTCTGGACGCTCTGCCCGTAGCTGCTCCCGCCTGTCGTTCATGAAGCGAACATAACCGGTTAGGGGAGCTTTGGGTGCGTTGCTGTCCTTCATCGGCTTCTTTCTCTTCCTCCCTTTGGTCCAGCTGCCACGTCGAGGTTTCTGCAAACATAACAGAAACAGATATTACTGGAAAGTGAAGATAGCAGTTCTCCCATGATACGCAGCTGGCAGGACCTTATGGAGTTGGAAATGGAAAAACTAAAGAATATGCCATTTGATATCCGGTTTAACCTCTCACCTCATCTCCATTTCTCTGGCTGTTGTTGTCAGGGTTGGCTGCGGGAGAGCCTGTCTGCTCATCCATCACTTCGATGAATGAAGGGCAGATCTAGAGGGAGAAGAAAACAGTTTGGTAATATCTTAAAATCTAATGGGTGTTAAAACGTGACAGAGCCATACAAGGTAAGGCTTTGCAATCTAAAACAGTTGGGTGGGATACACTTTACTGTAAAAGGTGGGTTCAGCATTTAGAGACATATCAGTGCTGCCAGCACACAGACTGTTTCTCAGGATCTCCCAGTCAATCAAACTCCTCCCAGTTTTGGCTCAGGTTTTCTTCCTGGTGGCCAGCCACTTTTCCTCTAATAGAAATGTCTGGCTGTCATCAATCATTATTAAGAGAGTTACAGGAAAGGAAAACACACCCACACACACTTGCATTGCCTTGACTTTTCAGTTGGTTGCATTGCCAGAAAGTAATGTTGGCTCAAACTTAGAGACCCAACAACAGCTGCATACCAAAATCTTTTGGAGTAAAATGTTTTCTAACTGAACTGAATTTTAAAATCACTGTACAAAAACAGTGGGTCAGAAAGTGTCTAGTCCAGGCAGCCAAATTTACTCAGAAATAGGACCAAATCCATCTGCTATAACTCTTCATTGAAATCACAAAATATGATAGGAATATAAAACACACACCTAAGCAAATTCTGTATCCTGGATTCTGTTTGAGCTGCCTGCTACTATCCACTGAGGACTTTGTCTATCACAAAATGTTCAGGATGCAGCTGAGATATACCCTAAAAGCACAGAGTTGTAATGTTTTCTTTCACATTTTTGCATCAGCTTTGTTAGAAATAAACACCAACTGTAACATTGTCTTCCATCAAAACAAAGAAATGTCTCATCTACTGTTCTGTACAACTGATCTGAGCAAACCTGAGAAAATCTTAACTTTCCCATCTTGCATGTAGGGCTGTTAATGCTTTGCGATGAACGCTCATCTGAAAATAAGTAAAAACAATAAAATAAATAGTCCACAACACACATATCCTTTGCTCTCCAGATATCACAAGATGGCTATGCAACAGCTCCCTCTTCTGTTTCTGAGCTCGTAATAATAAATCCACTGTTACATGGTGAGAGGAAAGAAGCCTTTTCATCTTTATTTAAGAGTCATAAGGACATTGCTATATATAATAGCTACGCTATCTTTTCATTTCAGTTTGACTTAAAATTTTATTTGAATGTAAGCCAACAAAAAAGAAAGGAAACTCAAACAACCAAATATTCATTGTATAAAGTGAGAGGGACAACATCAAAGTTTAAAATACAGTTAAATAGATACATGACATTAACTACCATATTAGCTTGCTTTACAAGCACTGAAGGCTTTCTGAATGTTAAATGGACTGTAATGGACTCAAAGTGCTTTTACACTAAATTAAATAAATAAATATATATATATGTAACTTTATTTATCTCTGAGGGAAACTGCAATTCCTAACATGTCACATTTATCTAAATGTTAATTATTACACATGTCAGGATTCATGAAGGATGTAGACCTGCTTGCAGGCTGAGGCAAAAGGCAAACTGGTGCAGTTTAATGCCAAAAACAAAAAGGGTAGATGTCAACATGACAAGATAGGAAATGAAAACAAACTGTCCATAGGAAAAGAAAACAAGGGGTGCACACACGTGACGAAAAAGGGAGCAGGTAAAGCCACAGAGCAAATCAAACCAGATGGACTAAAGAACAGGAAGCAGAAAGCAAAACAGAAGACACCAAGGAAAAAACTACTAAATACAACAGGTAACCAGAGCTAAACATGACATGAATACAAAACCAAAAACCTAAACCAAAGTCTGAAACCATGACAACACATTCATTCTCGGATAATCACATTGGGAGGCAATGTTGTGTTCAGTGTCCTGGTGGAGGAGCTGTCATCTAGCAACTTCCAGCTGGTAGGTGACAGCTCCTTCACCTGAGCCACATCCTGCTTAATACTAGTTGTATGAAGTAGGGGAAGTACAGGGAAAGTAACAAACAAAAGTTCTATATTATAATTATCCCAACACTAAAAAATAAAACAAGAACAGAAAACACAATAACAAAACAGACTGAATTTTATTAGCACATGGAATAAACATGGAATAAGACGAGGGGCAAGTGCTACGCAGCATTAGAGATATCACTATGTTGTATTACAACTGTAGTTACAACCTAAGTAAGTCAACCGGGATTTTCTGGCTACACATATGTATACTTTCACATAAGACAAGTGGAGTTGGCCTTAGATGCCTAATGAAAATTGTACACTTTATTGTGCTTTAAAAAAAAGAAAAGCATCTGTTACGGTCAGAGCAAGGATAGATTACATAAATTATAAATAATATAGACGGTCTCTTTCTTGGAAAAACTCAGCAGCTTTCAATGTAAATAATAGGATGATCATATTAGGCTATATCTTTCTCCAACACTTGTAGTTTTGCAATAAATACAATAAAAAGTAAATGCTTGCAAACTAGTGAGTGGTCTATTACCAAGTGTCTAAAAGTCTGTTTACAATAATCCAGGGTCTAAAATATTCAGTAGGAAGGTCTCTCGCTAGTATTTTTGTTGGTTTTGAAATCAGTTAACAGAGATATGTAGATACAAACATAAGTCTACAGAAAGATTCTTTGAGGCAATTTTGTCAATTTGATATGTTGCACACTAATGAGAAAAAAAGAAAAATCATTAACTTGCAAAATAATCTACTGATTCGTTTTATTTCTGAAGTAATTTTACAATTTAAAAGTATTCTGAGACTTTTATGTTAAAATGTGCAAAGGGGGAAATGTCTTATCAAACTTGTTTGTATAAATGTTCTTATATAAAACTGGTTAAAGAAGCACCTAAAAGTGTACTTTGGAAATAGTATGACACACGAGAGAAACAGGAGAAAAGCACAACTCATGAAAATACCTAATTTGATCAAAACAATGGTTCTTTGTCACATCTGGCCTTAAGGGAGCTAATAAAAAAAAAAAAAAAAAGAGCTAAGTTAGTGTGAAAATATGGTCACGCTAACCAGAATATGACTGAGACATATTAAAGTCACTTCGGTTGTGTATCTACCGGAAACATCATGCTGAACTTTAAGCTGATTGTATTCTAGCTGTCAACCCGCTGGCTAACATTAGCAAACGGCATCTGCTAGCTGTTGCCAACATTAACAGTTGATTTAGATAAAGTGCAGCCTTCGGCTTTATGACTATAAAATACCTTAGAATAATTACGCCTTTAGTTAAATGTACATCTGAAACGCTTACACTTATCAATAACAGCCGCTTTACTAAAGCAAAGGAGTATTAAACTGCAAAGTCAATAGCTAGCTGTGCCTCTGCTGCTAGCATTAGCTCTCTGTTAGCAACTTAAAGGCTAGGAGACGGGCACATATCTACAAACTAATGTTTTGGTTTGCACTAAGTCTTGAACATGCCATTTGAAATATCTATAGTAAAGCGTTTAACATTCTTTGAGTGATTCAGTCTCGTGGAAACTAACCTGAATGTATGTAATCCGTAGCGGTACCTGCTCAAATTATTTTCCTAATCAAAACAATACAGCAGCCATTCTGTAGAAATGCAACATATAGAAAAGACTAAACCAATGCCCTCATAAAGCAACAACTTCTACGAGTATCTTTAACATATGTCATATTGCGTGTGTGTTTTGTTAGATGGGGAAGAAAAAAACGAAAGAGAACATAATATTTTATTTAATTTTCTAATAATCATTTAACAAAAAAAAATGTAGATTTAGCATTTTAGCAGACTGAAGCAATTTGACAGTTAGTGAACAGTGTGGCTCAGTTAATTGGTGTTACAGAACAAAACTGAAATTATCATAAATACCCACTTTAATGTTGTTACGATGGAGAAAGCTTTTCTATACCTTATAAATCTGTGGCTCCTCGCCGGGTTTGGTCTTCTTCGTATGTATATTCGCAAACATGTCAGCCCCTTTTAACTCTCTGCTTCCTTTTAGCGGACATTCTGTGTATTGCATGTATTTCCGACTGACGTGATTCTCACTATAAGGGTGTCTGAGGAGCATTTATCCGTACAGATCTGACAAAAGGCATGACATTACGGTTTGTAAAGGGTATTTTGAAAAATTAAGAGCATAATTGATTCGGACTTTATTATTATTATTATTATTATTATTATTATGATTATTATTATTATTATTAATAATAATAATAATAATAATAATAATAATAATAACAATAACTATTATTTCCTCATTCAGCTTTGTCGCCTTATCCTGTAGCTAAAAATGTGCAACAAGGTTTTGCAAAATAATAGTCTTTTTGCAGACTGAAACATGACCAGCTCTCAGTTGCTGAATAAGAGGTGAGAGAAGGAAGACCTCTAATTTCAAATGAACAGTTCGCAAATCAGCACTCAGGCGTGAATAACCTAAGTGTACCTGCATTGTAATTGAATCTTTGATTGCAATCTCATTCCAATTATCCAGCCTAATTCTCAGGCTCATTGCACACAGGTTGGACACACCAGGCTGCCTCTTGGAGTTTAGAAAATAGAGTCACAAACAAAACAAAGAATTGAGCCTGAGGGAATCTATCGTTCTTTCCTTTCTTGATAATCAAATCAGTTGTTGTTATAATGACATACTGCAGCTAATAATCAATCTGTATTTACATCATGTTTGTCTCTTCTTTTCTGCCCAGATATTATTTCTGAGCTCCCTGAGAATTTGCCTGCATTATTGTGTAAGAAAATGAGCACCTCTTCCCGCAAATTAAAAGTAAGGGTAATATCCTTTAATTGTGCCTTCAGAAATTGGTCTTAGTCCAACACACATATGTACCTTTACTGAAATGGAATTCTCCCTGTGAAAATGTCGAACATCTGTGCAAAAGATAATGAGAGTCCAGAGCACTCAAAACAAAACCTGACAGTTTTTGTTCTAAACACAGCTGAGGCTGATTTTGTTTGACTTTAATGCAACCTGGTCAGAAATGAAAGGTACCAAAGGCAGATTTTCAGGAGCAGTTGTATATAAAGCTGTACATTTCCCATGGGGATGTAAAACAATTACAACAACAGGTACATAAATTGGATATGATCATTTTTGGACGAGGAGAAAGAATCTGACAGTAATGAGGTAATCTCTACAAGCAGACATTTTATATTCTAGCTCTGCAACTGTCATGAATTAATAAGAAGCAGCACTGCTGCATGGAATCTTGTTTGTCACTAATTGGCTTACTTGGAACACAGAAGTGATGCAGGCCAACTGTTCAGCTCCCAGCAGTCGCAGTGTCTAGCTCGGTTTTTATCTTTCTTTTCCCCCTCTCCCCTTCTCATCTTTTGTTTTCAGAGGGAATCATCAGTGGTCACCGCATTGTGGGCAGCGATACAGCGAGTGCTACACGTGAATGGAGAGCCGGGTTCAATCAGCTCTCTGAGTGCTCAGATCCCAGCAGGCCTGCGGGGCACATCATCACAGCTGTCCCCCAAAAAGTTATCTACCTGTCACACCGTGCCAAATCATCTGATCCCTGCTTGAAAAGTTCTGGTGCAGAGGAAAGGTTTCACAGGTCCAACTGTGGGTTTTTCCTCTGCTCCTGCTTGTCAGCCTAGAAAGTACCCACACTGTGACACAAATACACACACACACACACACAGATTCCACACAACAAGCCCTCTTCCCCCCTCAGGATGTCAGTTACATGATGTTGATGCGTGATGTCCTTGTGGTGTTAAAAAATACTGTAGATGGTAAAATTAGTAGAGCTACCTATAAAATTTAGACAAGCTGTCCTAAAAAGTTGCCGGTGTGTGACCTGATTCTGCATAAACTGACACTAAAACTATGATTACCAACACCGATTAAAAGTAGTTTTAAATGCATTGTTATGGTATAGGTGGCTGTAATTGTGCTCAATTGTGCTAAAATCCCCCCACCTTTTTTAAATGTTTTTTTTTTCATATTTACATCTTTAAAACCATCTCAGCTCACCACTCTTTTCTTTATTATTGTTCAGCATCAGCTTAGGTGTTGGAGCAAGTTGTCTACTGAATACTGCATTGACAGTTTGTCCTCCCTAACATGCAAGTGTGTTTTGGAAAGAGCCCTAATTTTAACCCAATGGCAGACGAGCACAGTGCATGGCAGACAAGCCACTACTGGTGTGTAAAGTTTAGCTAAAGAGGCAAAGTGCTCTAAAAATGCACAACACCCCTTTGTTGGCTGTTTTAAATGTTCGTCTAATCTATTTCCCTGCACCTTGTAATTTGCCTCTATGTTGAAATGTACCGCGTTGTCTCATTTATTATCAATATGAATTACATCAAGACCAGTAAACATGCAGGAAATGATGAAAAATGAGGCTTAAAGCCAGATAGTCATAAACTTTTGCTACACCTGCAACTCTATGGTTTTAAATTGTCTGGAAGGTATGTATTTTGATTCAAAATTTAATATATATTAGATCCACAGAAAATTTAGATACTTAGTGTTGAATTATAATAAAAACCCAAGCAGGATAGCCAGTAGGTATCCAGTGTGCAGGTTCACAGATGACATGCTAATCTCAACACTAACACAAACATCACATGAAAAAAGGTGACCCCCCCCCTTTCACCTCATGGGGCAGATAATTGGCTCAGACTTTATCAGCAACTTGCTGCCTACATTTGGATATTAATGAGAGCAAATTTTCAGCTCCTTCAAGGGAGTTGAAACCAATAGGCTTGTGTCAACACATGCAAACTAATGCCGTCATTAGCTTTGTTTATCACCCCATCAGCATAACTGGTTATGGTTCAGTGCATGATGGTGACTTAGGCTGCATACTGGGCAGTTCAACTGTCTCTTGCACAAACAAAACACAGCTGTGAGCTGTGCTAATGTAACACTAAACCAGAGCTCAAAGGACACAAGGACTCTTGCATCATCTTGTTGCTATGCAACAGTCTTATTAGTCTTAGGCAGCTAACCTGGAGAATCGAAACGATATGATAATGAAAAATGAAAGTAGTTGAGATTCATTGGGTGTTGCCACATTATCTTCACAGAGCATTTTCTCGTTTTTTTCCAGATGTGACCAGAGGGGGGTATGGTCTCACATGCGTCGAGCATGTAGGATGTCTTATCAATCAAACACTAAAACACCAGATGATCTCAATGATTAGTTAATTCTCCTTCATCTCGCTGAAGTCAGTTTGTGAAACCATCTGCACCAAGACTGAGATCAGTTCAAAAAGACGCAGCATGTGTAATCATGACTACCAGTCATTATGGCTAAAGCTAAATTATCTCAAAGCTGATCATTATCATCATCGTAAGATCTCTTTTCATCAGAATTATAATGTCCCACTTTCAGTAGGCTGTCTGGTAAGGATAGCTTTCTTTCTCATTATAGAACTATTTTCATTATTTCTGAAGGAACTGCAGCACAGTGATGCTCTGGTTTCATCCCATGGTCTAAACACATGTATGCTTGATCAGTCAGAGCTTCTAAATTTGCAATAGATGTGAATGTAAGTCTGTAATATTGTATTTCAAGGGCTCCTTTCACCTCTCATCATTTGTTCTATATTAATACAAGTTGTTCTTTGTCGGTAGTACAATGTAAGTGATACCAAGTTATATTCTCATTGCCATCAACTTGAATAAAGTTCAACATAAGCAGCATCTGTATTATACACTGACTTGGACATATTGCAGTATCCTGACTGGTGAAAGAGGGTCATCACCTCTGGGCATGAACAACATTTCTGCAGAGATCCTACTAAAGTAGAGGAGATACTGTATGTAAGAGAGAATGAAACGTGGAAAAGCAGTCTGGTTGAATCGTATGCTAACATAGTGTTTTATGTAATAGAAAAACAGCATTTCTGTTAGCATAACAACATTCAGCATGCAGTCAGGATGCACTTATTTCTAATCATTCATTGTCAGAGATGGTCAGAAACAAATGTTGTCAAAACAAAACGGTTTAAAAGTAAATGGCCACATTAACCCTTAAAAGCTTGACTGATGTAGTAATGGGGAGAAAATGAGAAGTTTTTAAAAATGAAGGTCATATTTATGGCTTGAGCAAAATGTTAAAAAAAGAAAAATAATTTGCAATTGCAATATCAGTCAAAAGTTAGGACACGTGTTTCCATTCAATTCATTGCGAAAGGTGTCCAAACAACTGAATGGTAGTGTGTGTATTGTCTACGCTGTGTGATATCAGAACCATCCATCCATCCATCCATCCATCCACCCATCCATCCATCATTGGGCGAGACACAGGTTGCCAATCCATCACAGAAGTATTGTAGTGCAAAAGTTCAAATCAAAAAGTGGGCAAAAGACAAGTATAAGATTACATACAGTAGAGTTTGGAGAAAAGTTTACTTTGAAATGATTCAAAAGGTCTGAGAATCAGTGTGCATTAAATATGCCACACAGGATGTTAAAGGATAAAGAACTGCCTGCCTGGTGTGCTCCCGTATTTGTTGAGTTGTAGTGCAAAGCAAAAATGTAGACATAAAACCCATCAAACAATGGTATATGGATGTGTTGTATATCATACAAAACACTTGCTGTGTCTCTTTAGTGCACAAAACAAACAAAAGTTAACAAACAGAAGTGCAACAGATTGGACCTGTAGGCTACCTTTAATTGCTTAAGCTAAAGCTGTCACATTGTTCATAGAAAAAAAGACAGCTGTTAAAAGCTTCAGCCTGAATGCCTTTAGTCAGCATAAAGAGCTCTACACAGCAGTACAAATATTTTAGTAATTTTGCCAAATTGTCATCTCTGTGATTCTTTTATCAAATCTTTCAAATGAAGACTATTCAGTTTGCTACCAAAATCATGACCGTTAATACATAAACATAAACATGTGTGTACATGTTTATGTATGTGTTGATGCATGCCATTATGTTGTGGTTCCTGCTCTGACCTGTGCTGCAGTGGGTGTGTGTGCCTGTTTCCCTGGCAATCAAGTCCACACCAGGTTCTCATTGGGTAATCAGCAGCAGCAGCAAGATAAAAGGCCAGCTCAGTTCACCAGTCATCGCCTGATTGTTGTGTCATCTGCGGTAACAGCTCTCGGCCATTGCAGCATTTCAGCTTAAGAATTTAAACTGCTTGTTTCACAACTGTCTGTTCTGTCACCAGTGCATGATTCTTGCCTGCCTGCCCGTCAACCTGCCTGCCTGCCCGTCAACCTGCCTGCCTGCCCGCCAACCTGCCTGCCTGCCCGCCAACCTGCCTGCCTGCCCGCCAACCAGCCTGCCTGGCCACCTACCATTCTGCCCAGGAGAACAATAAACCTGTCCTAGTATCCACATCCAATCTGCACTTGGGTCCTTGTTTGTCCTACACTACAACACATTATGCAAAGGCATGTGCCAGTCAAACATCATGTATCAAGAACAAAGGTACTGGAAGTAATGAACATTTTAAATTGTCACACAAGCTGCATTTGTATGTGATGTGGATCAGTCTAGTGATTATAGATCCTCAGAGATCAGGCTGGTATGCGGCACATGGTAATGTTGCATTTCACCTCAGATGTTTTGCTCATTTGCAGCATTCATGGAAGTTATTTTCATTTTTTTATAAAATTTTAACAGATGGGAGCATTCATGATAGCTGTGTGACTTGTGGGTCCTGGTCTCAACTTGTGTCCCATGTTGTCTAGAGTTTCAGTGTGGTGCCTTTTTTTATCTTGTAATATATAACCCTGGTAGAAGGGGGATTTACAAAGACATCTGTTGGTCATCGTCGTCACTTTAGCATTAGTTTGCTCTTTGTGTCTGCATTTGATAAATACAGGTGAATAAGCAGGTTTTGCACTAGCTGGTAACTTTGGAGTTAAAAGCTAGTGCTTAGATAACTTGCTAAGCTAAGTAGCTAACAACATAGCTAAGCTATGTTGTTAGCTACATAGTTAAATCTATGTAGCTACATATAGTTAGATACATACATACTTCCTTTTAATTCCAGTCATTGTGCTAAGCTATGCTAAGTTCCACAAGAGTCAAACTTTACATGTAGCAAACATTTGTAAAATTAGCATAAACTATCTAAAAACTTTCTATATTTGGAAAAAAGGGAAACTAAAAAGATTCTCTGGATCTTTTTTTTTTTTTTTTTTTTTTTTTTTTTTTACCCTGTCTGTACCAATACTTTCACTTAAAATCCACATGAACATATTGAGTCTGAAAGTGTTGTCATGTCTCTGAAATACACATAATTTGATTGACAGCTCTGAATTATGTAGTTGTATAATTCTACAGCTTTCCTATCATCTTGCTATGTAGCTTAATACACAATATACCTGATTTTTTTTAAGTAACTGACACCCCGCGCGAAACAAATTAGTATTTGAGACGGGTGCACAAGTTCAGCAGAGGCCAAACGAGGAGAGCTGCAATACTTATGCAGTTTTTCTGAGAAACGGAAGGCGAAGCTGTTCAGAATTCAGTGCTTAAGCCAAGAATATAGAACTCTCAATGGTATTTTGTCAAAAGAAAGTAGACATAAATAGAAAAGGTCTGATTAACTCTGCCTGAAGGAAAAATTCAAATTAATACATGTTGAAAAATTGTAGTCATGATGATTAACGCAGAACCTATGTCTGCACTCATGCGAAGATATATAGGTTTTTTTTTTTATGCATGTTTTCAAAGAACTAAACAGAGGTGGATTAAGTTAAACAGGCTTTAGACTGAAGCAAACCAGAATTCAAATTATGCTTGAAAAGAGACAGGGCTGCCCTTTGTGAAGAGTTAAAGAGGGGAGAGGATGTGACAGTGGGTAATAACTTGATGTATGATGCTACAAGCTTTGAGCTATATTTTTCTTATCTAAATTCATACACAGTGTCAGTTTCTCTCCACAACCATGTCACGTTTGTCTTTTTTGTTACACCACCTGGCTGATAATGGACAAAAGAAAATCAATAAGTAAGAAAATCTTCCTGAATGAACCATGGGACGACCACAATGAGCTCTGATGAATGCACATTATTCTCGTACACACAGTGTAGACGTTGTGGAGAATTGCCGTGAGCTCGGTTGAGAAAGCATATGCAGCATGTAATTAAACAAGTACACTGGGTAAAGAGATGAAAAAAAAAAAAAACAGTTAA
This sequence comes from Telmatherina bonti, assembly GCF_933228915.1. Classification (NCBI taxonomy): domain Eukaryota; kingdom Metazoa; phylum Chordata; class Actinopteri; order Atheriniformes; family Telmatherinidae; genus Telmatherina; species Telmatherina bonti. The sequence continues at coordinate 22,752,286 of NC_136620.1, read as the reverse complement.
AAAAAAAAAAATCAGAATAACATTTCTGGACAAAAATACGCTAAAAGATGCTTCCTGTTTTCCTAAATCTAAATAATTAATATAATTGTAATAAATCTGACAAAAAAAGATATTACTTAGCCTTTATATATGTGTGATCATTACACAATGTTACATTTCTGAGTGGTGAAACCATGTAAACCTCGAGAACTTAATTTAAAGGGGATTTTAGTATCAGGTGTTTTGTATTATAAGTCAGATGTAAACTGTCAGATGTAACAGGATGTCCTGTTTTATTTACAGAACAGGCATCTATCAATGTGCATATAAGGCTACAAAACCATGAAAAGGATGAGGTTCAGCAGTTCACAGCCTGTGTTCAAATGTATGTAGATATTGGAAACCGCTCCTCAGAGTGGTTGACCAACAAAGATAACCCCAAGAGTAAAAACTTCTTATACTAGATGGAGTCTATGTAAATGAGGCCTGCAAGAGGGAAGCCACTGCTCTCCAAGCAGGAACATTACTGTCAGAGTGCAGTTTGCTCTACATTAAATGGATAAAAAAAGGCTTTGTGGTTTAAATTTGACATATTGAGTGAGAATAAACAAAACAAACTGCATTCCTCTTTAGTATTCTGATGCCATATTTCATTTCTTGTGTTCCATTTGGCCCAGAACAGTTTATTATCCTTTAGGGAACAATGAAGTTAGAATCCTACCAGCGACGTCTGATGGAAAGTGTCTGGAAACTGAATCTTAAACAGAAGGGAACAGTGAAGCAGAGTGAACACCCTTAGCACAGAAACTCTTATTCCAAAGGTCTGAATAGAGAAGAATGAACTCATGGCAGGGTTAAGCTACAGCAATCAGCATACCAGGAGTTCACACAACATAATGCCATGTTTTTTTTTACTTTTTGGCAGTGTGGATAATCATCCATTTTAACAACAAGCTTGTTGTTGTGGTCTTTGGATCATATTATTTGTTCTCAGGTAATAAAAAGGAAAACATTAATGATTGCTAAACTGTGATTTTGTGCCTTGATTTTTAAGATTTCCATTGATGAAGGAATAGTATCATTATTAAAGAGAGTTTTTAACCAGGATAGTCAGGCAGTAGACAGCTGATATTGCCACATCCCTGTACGCTGCAACAAGTTGTTGACTGACACTGACTTCCAGTCCCGGTGAAATGTTGGATCATAGAGAATTTAAACTGCAATATTTGATCTAACATGCTACAACTAATCTGTGTTTCCCTGCAAAACAGCCTGCAGTCACATCATGGGAATTGTCATGGCAACAATCAAAAGCTGTCTAAATAAGTGTTTAATAACTAGTGGGTGTCTTCACTAGTTCACTTCCTTTGGGTGACAGTGATGGAGCGGTCAGGACATGAGCTCGGGCACCATACGAGCACTTTTGTCATACACATATCTGCACTTTACTGGGAGATATGCACTTGTACTCCCGAGGCAAACAAACTTGGGGCTTTGGGGAAAACTTGTCGATCATGTTCTTTAATGTGCGTGATGGACATGGAGCAGAAAGACATGTTTTTTTACTTTCAGACCTGGCTACACAACAAACCCACTGAAGTGCATGCGGCACTGTTTGATGTACATCTAGTCCACATAAATGGACTTGTGTCTGCACGCTTGGATGTCCACTACATGCTTTTGCAGTTTATAAGACAGCGTCAGTGCAATGGAAAAGCAGTTAAAGGCTTTAAACCTGCGTTGTCGAGTTCAACTGCTGCAAAGTTGGGTGGTGGCTCGACTGGTTCTGTCAAGTTACACACATTTCATCTTCAACTTTTCTGTGATACTTTAATAATAGCTCCCTGCGATGAGAGACCATCAATTTGTAGATCCCAAATGAAAAATAAATTTAATTATCTCACACAACTGCACATAAATGCGGAATCTAAAGTGTGTCTTGGAAGATTTCCCCAAAATTTTGGGTTTAGCCCTTTGGTGCATCTTTGTCCTTTCTGAAATAATTGGACCTTACATGAGCCTATGAACAACGTTCAGCCTCTGTAACTTTTGTCATTACAAGCGTGTGGATCAGTGGCATTATGCAGAAAGGCCTGTGCTTCATCCTCCTTTCATCTCTTTCTCTTTTCCCTTTCATTGACCTCACAACCAAGTTTCTTTGTTTCTCCTCCTCAAGCCTTTTTCCCTTTGTCCCGCATCTCTTCTTTCCCCTTGATTCTTGCCAGCGGCAAAGTCTTGCTCGAACGCAGACTTAGTGGGTGTCGGGCTGGCTAGTTGGCGAGGCAATTTAATTAGCAAGTCAGGCGATAAATTACCCTTGCAATTAAAAAGCATCCTCTCTTTTTCTCTTGTTTATGCCTATAGGAAGAGCTCTCTAAACAAACCACTGCTCTCTGCGCAGACACGACACTTCATAGATGAGCGCACACGGGGTTCAGTGTGGCCGAACTTGCCGCCAAAATGATGGAAACACAGTTGTGAGTGGCCTTCTCCGAAGAGCCAAGCTCCATTTCCTCCTGTCTCAGTAACAGACGAGCTTTATCTCCAGCTACAGAGCTCTGACTCTGGCTGAGCTCCAAGAAGCATCAGTGAGAGAACACAGTCGACTTCAGTAGTCCACAGGCACAGATGCAAAAAACAAATGTTGATTAATAATAACTCAGAGAAACCAAACACAGAGTACACTTAGATACAAAAGCAGTCCAAGGACCCAGATAGTCTCTCCTTGCTGTTTCACTTCCTGCTGAACAGACTTTCAGATGTGGACAGTCCTTCACAGGCTTTTTTGTCACTGAAGAGGGCTCTTTGAAGAGTGGATCTCAAATGATTGTTTCTTTTTGAATGCCTCTTTAGAAGTGAATTAGTAATGATGATGATGGGTCATACTCAAAGCTATATCAGCCCTGCAAAATGTGGAATTAATTTGGAGTATTTGTGGCTTATGAATATTGCACTGACACAGCAGTACAAACCAAAGTACCTTTGTTTCAGCCAAAGCTGCCAGATGCCGCGTGGATCTCGAGGTGGAATAATATAAATGAACCATTTACACCACGCTGAACATAAAAAAGGCTGTGTGTCAGGTATCAGCCTCCAACTAGAGTATTGAAAAGCATGTCAGGGTCATGTGTGATGAATCTAATGAGAATTATCATACAAATCCCAAGTCCTTTCAGCTTTAATGAACTAGAATATTGTATCGTGTATACTTTCAATGGGATTTAGCTCACTGTCATCCAGTTTGAACCAGATTTTTACTGTTTTGTTCATTCCTGCTTCTCCAACAACACCATTAATGATCAAATTAAACAGCTTTTTAAAGCAAATGTGAAGCCAGGTTTTGTAATGCTATAAGTTGTAAATTAGGCACTTTTATTTTCACTCATCTTGCTGAGTATGCCATCATCATATGTTAAAAACCAAATGCAAAAAAAAACATAATCTCTGTAATCCACTGGAGTTGGACATAATTTAATGATTCCTCATGTAAACTGATTTTATTACCCAGAAAAAAAAAACAATTGGTCACTCATATGACTTAAAGCTGCAATTAAACAGATGAACATGAAATGCTTGTTTTTTTTTTTTGGAAAGATTTAAAGAAGTTTTATGGATTTTTATTAGATATTTTTTCATTTTTGTAAACCCTATCTGCCACAATGACTGAAAAAAAATGCAATGTCAGCTATATACTATCTATGAAGTGCTAAAAGATTATTGTTGAAAATAGTTTAGCATTTGAATACTTTTTGTTATTTCTGCAGACAGCAGTCGAATGCAGTGTCCAACTGCATCGGTGGAATTGTCCAGTGGCTCTGCGTCCATCCATGAAATCCGTTCAGACTACAGAGCTTTATTCTGCAGTTCCCTCAGGGCTTCTTCTGTGCATGTCAGAGCTTTAACACTTAAACTCTTCATAATTTTACAACATTTTTGGATATTGTTCCACAGTGTATAGACAGAAAACCTCTGCCCATCTTTACATCGGAGCTTCTCTGAAATGCTCCTTTTTCTGTCATGTTATTGACCTGTTTAGCAGCCTTTTTAGCCTTTTGTTGCCCCTGTTCCAACTCTTTACAGATGTGTTGCTGTCATCGGATTCCCAAAAAAGATAATATTTTCCAGGAAATAGTAGGATGTGGGATACCTTATGGGCTTTCTTTTATTAGACTCTGTTTTTGACATTTAGTGTTCTGACTTTTTTTTTTTTTTTTGTATAGAACGATCAAATTTTGTTATTTTAGTATTGTGTAATGTGTGTGTTTAAACCAGAGTTTAAATAAAATCAAAGTGAACTGAATTGTTTTTAATTAAAAAAAAATCTTTGCTTTTTAATTTGTGAGGCTTATTTTAGTTTGCTCATGTAGAAAAATGTGGGACAAATGATGTTCCAGAAGCTACAAGCTGAACAATTAGATTTTATTACATAAATTCAACACAGAAATATTGAAAGGAGTCCAGCACAGACCACACAAAACACAATCAGCGTCACGCTCCAATATTTTTCAGTGATTCCCAGTAGTTTACAAATAAATGGCCCAATTTACCTGATGTCCAAGCAGCATCTATAAATCGATATGTCAGCATTTTTAATAATTGGACATTTATATACTATCATAAAAAAATTGAGGAAATTTGTTTTTTTCTTATTGTATTGTGAGAACGTGTCATGGAGTCAGCACTAACTGGTTAGCATCCCAGCTTTAGGATATGTGAAGCATTTTTGACTTTTCACTTCACATTTCTTAATATATTGTAATTTTTTAATGTTTTAAACTTTGTTTTCCTCAAGAAAATATTACACTATTACATATGTAAGACCACCCATCCATCCATTTTATAAGCTGCTTATTCTACTTAAGGGACATGGGGAAGCTGGAGCTGATCCCAGCATTTGGCAGGCCAGAGGCAGGGTACACCCTGGACACATATTAAGTCTGTTTTTTATTTATTTATTTGTTCAAGAATAACAGTATACTAGCCTGAAATGGTACAAATAATGTTGTGAATTCCAATTTGACCTTATGTTGGTGCTGTTGTTTTACTGTCATATCGTTTAACCCCAGAAAAAAATGATGCACACATCTGTCTATTTCGCTCCTCCTCTGTAACATAGTAGGCACATGTCTAAAAAATGTGACATCAGTACTGTAAAAATAATTTTCAGTGATACAGACATGGCAATGTATGAAAATAGCATCTGACAATGCCCAGCTTTGAATGAAGGCTTCAAAGCTCATAATCTTTCACCTCATCTATAGCCAATAGCATCTCCCGTAGAGCAAATTAGCTTCATGAAATTTGCTGAAAATATATCGCTAATCATTTGGGTTCTGACTAAAGGGGGCTGTTATGTTCAATATCATCACCAAGCTCTCTCACCGTTTCTGCTGTAGCTCCAGGAAATCATGTCAGACTTATCGCGGAGCGATTAATGAGCAAGAGATACATAGTGCAGACACACATGATGACTACACGATGGAAGAATTAAGGCGCTAAGATGACTGGCCTTTGTTGAACAGACTGGGAGAGCTAAGGGTAGCAAAGGGCGATTGGAAAAATTAGGTAGCCTTTGTGAAATAAATCTGAGTAATCCATCAGATGCTGAGCCTCATTATAGCTATGGGTACAGCATGAAAGAAAGTCCTTTATCTGGGTTTCCTGTTCTTATTAGTACCACGAAGGCAAAAAAGGATAGTAGAATTCCTGTCTTTATCCTCCACATCCTTTTTGAGGGGCAGCTGCTGACACTGAGAAGCAAAGTCATTTTCTGGCCCCCGTTTGCTGGCCAGCTCTGTGACAGGCGTGCCAAGTTGTGAGGATAAGTGTGCCTGTGTTTGCGTGTCGTCTTTGTGCACAAGCGTGTATGTGTGCACACAAATATCCGGGGAGGGTCAATAGTCGCTGTTAGAAACCTTTTTGCCAGCTGCAGCACATCCGCCCTTTCAATGGCTGTGGCCAAAACGAAAATGGTCAGAGCTATTTTAGGCCACTCATTCATTCTCAGAGTGGTGACACACAGAAATGATTGGAGTGGACCTGGTCTCCCAAACACAGCGCAAAGCATTGGTAGAATACAAATGGATGGATATTTTGTTATCGCATGCTAGTCTCAATTTTAGAGCCCTTCAGATCTGAAAGTTTTTGTCCAAAGTTGCCACAGCAAGAGCTAACAAACCCGCATATACTTGAAGAGGAATGTGTCAGCCGCGAGTTATAATCCACACGACAGTATGCAAAAGTGACACCTGGTACATCAAGAGGCTACTGGGCCCTTGAGAATCTTCTGCCAAATGATTACTCTTTTGTTCCTCAGAGTGGAGTCAATCAGGAAGTACACTGACAAATTTATGAGATGGCTGCATTCAAGATTACAACAAAAGTGCAAGCAAAACTATTACTGCTACGTCAACCATGTCATTTAATCTCTTTTTTAATGCAAGAGCGCATGCTGGAGAGGATGCAGATGCAAGGCAATACCCAAAGAGGCCAGCGGAGGGCAGTAGGTGACAGGAGTGGTGGCAAGTCACTGTCCAAATGAAGGGCAATGAGGGCTGCAGAACATCAAGGAATCCTGAAGTATGGCAGGTGGAGCGAATAATACAATGAAAGAGAAATAGAACAAAATGGTACAAAGACAGCAAATTAGCCCATCTCAAAAGATGAGGGGCTTCAATTATCGCAGCCAGAGACTGGCTGACTGAATGAGGGGAGCTGGATTGAACTTTTCAAAGAAGAGCAGGCACAGCGTGAGGGTCATTAAAAAGAGGGACTGCCACTTGACAAAATGAAAGGTGCCTGGACTTGTGCACTTTGGACAGTGAGCATTCTTCAGGGACATGCAGGAAAATAGAAAGACAGACAGATAGATGCCTCAGTATGCATGCAATCACTCTGCTGTCCCATCTCCTCCCTCCCTGTGTGGCTCTGCAGGATCTGGGCTTGTGCTTTAATCAAGGAGGTGGTCCAGAGAGGCTCATTTGGATGATGATGCAGACACAAAGATACTGTATTCAGCTTTTTACATATTCAGGAACAGCCTGCTCTATTCATAACTATGAATAAGACCAAAATAATCCACACAGGCTTTTGCATTTAATTATAAGGATGTGAATTTTTGAGAGGGTGCATGTGGGTGTTATGTTTACCCCTCGAACTCTGTAAACACCTGGTGCGCATGTGATGTCATCAATACAGTCCTATCATCTTGCATGTGAAAGGTTACCAAACAGGCTCACGCCTCAGCAAGCAGCAGGATCAAACAGAAGAGAGCAGGAGGCAAATCAGTTGACTTTTTCCCCCCCAGACGGGATGACTACTGACAGCAGCCTCAATACAAACACACGCGACACATTCAAACACATGCTACCACACACACGCACTCCTGAGCAGCGTGCGCTCATTTGCCATGCTCGCAAACACAGATGAATTCTATCTCGTCCTTCACCACGCATGCAGCTAATTGGGGCCTGATGAAGCGGTCCGATGAAGAAACAATGAAGCCGGCAGCCGAGGATATCGCCAGCCAACACAATTGGAGCCGCAGAATGGCTCTACCGATAAGATCTCTGTCAGAGCTTCCAAAACCCAACAGGAGTCTTTTCTTCAGGTGCTGGCGGGGATGAATATGAAGGGCCTAATTGAGGGTCATTTCCCGGGGGGACTCAGTCAGAGTAGGTGTATTATTTCCTCAGCCCAACATGCAGCCGAGCTGCTGTTTTCCATTTCTCTCTGTGCCTCAGGCCTTCATGCTTGCCCCACTTCAGTCCACAAGGTGCTCTCACTCTGGTGTAAGTGGATGGGCAAGCCTAGAGGACACGGGGGACAGACAGGGAGACCAGCTTCTTGCGTGACATTGAGAACATGTTGAAATTTAGCATTTTTTGACTTTGGGTTGTCATTCTATGAAGAAAGAATATTTGAATTTGATGAATTTTATTTGTTCATTTCATGTTCAGTTTAACTTTACATTGTTATACATGAACAAACAGGCACAGATAGAAGATTAAATCTTATATAATCTGCCCCATAAAGCACCTTTTGAATAATAATAATAATAATAATAATAATAATAATAATAATAATAATAAGTTGAGTTGGCTTAACTAAATTAAATGAACCCCCACCCTAACCATGTCACCACACACTACTTCAGCAAAAAAAATAAGAGAAAAAAACAAACAAAAAAACATTTGTCTTGTGTATCTGTAGATAGATTCAATAAACTTACAATTGTGTACACAGTCTCATAATTCTATCCTTGTACATTTTTTTGAATATGAAAACACTTGTGCAACATTGTAGCTCTTTGTTTAAGGAGTTCCATAACTTAGCCCCATAAACAGACACACACCTCTGCTTCTGTGTCGTTTGAGCAAACAAAGTCCGAAAATCATCAACTTCTGTGAACAGAAGGTGAAAGGTTTTTGAACAGCATCAGATAAAATTCTCTGTTCAGCTTTCCACATGACAAGTGCACATTTTAGCACTCTGGGGCAGCGATGCCAGGGACCATGCTGTGTTTAATCGAGCATAGCTTTCGAACCATAAAAGATAGAAACTTACTTTTTTCCTCTCTTAATTGGGAGACTCTGGGCTTTCAGACGGTAGTTCCGGCATCACTGTAGCCCATTTATAGGTGATACAGTGTTGTGTCAAAATAGGTGTTCAAAACAGAGCCTTTGTCTTTGGCGCATGACACATGTTTTTTGTCCAATCAGAGCCGAGGATGCCTCAGGAAACGCCCCCAAACAGTGTCAATCATTATGCATCGGTGTCATTAGCAGTCGGATAGCTGCCTTCTGTGTTTACAAGGCCGATAAATTATGAAAACAACAGCTTTTACGCACGCATACCATGCGTAACTGCTCAAACAAACATTTGCATTCCTCAAATTGTTTATTTCAACATAAACGACACAACGGCATCGTAACAGATGTATAACTTGGTAAAAGATACAGTGTGTGCAGCTGACAGTGATTTCGGAAAGCTGCGTTGCTTCAGTCCCCTTCAGTAACTTTAGTCATGCTTCGAAATTATAATACTTTATAATTATAATAAGCAAAGGAGCCTCATTTATATAGCAGTTTATATGCATTTAATTCAAAATAAATAAAATAAAACCAAGGTATAGGACATTATGGGCCATTGAAAGGGGTGTTTATTAGCGTTTAAACAAAAAAAAAAGGCAGGTTTATTTCTCTAAAATACCCTTGGTCCCCAGAGGGTTAAATCAACCAGCTCCTTAAATTTAATTTGTCTGGTTGTCAAAAACAAATCATTTGTGTGCTCTTTATACCCCTTTTTGTTGATAACCCTCTTGGCTCTTTTTTTGCAACAAAACCAATATCAACACATTTGCAGTTCGGAGTCTTAATATCTCTCCAATGTGAAATTTTCTGATGTCTTACTTGTCAGACTGTACATCGAGATTCTACGTGACACTCATAACAGCACCGAAGTCCATTCAGAGGAACCCATTAAATATTATTGCACATCACTGGGAAAACAAAAACATTATTTTCTCGCTGCGTGGCCTTTACAGTGGGGGCAGTGATGTCACGGCAACCCTGAATTTATCCTTCCTATTCTCTCCACACTCGCCATTCTTCCCAGCACAAAGCTAATATGCGGCGAGCCTGACAGTCACTACTGCATGAGGAGGCATTTACATAAGCTTGTGTATACCGCCATTGTGATGATAATAGGCGTGTGATCTCCTGTGTCAGCGAATGAGAAAAACATCTCATCCATTCAAATAGATATGTCAGCTAGAGCATTAGCCTCCCGTATAATTGGCCGCAGAGGTCACCCTGGCAAAGCTGAGAGGCGACGTTTAATGTGGCGCAAGAATTTGTTGTGCTCATTCAGACCCCCCCTTTCCACCCTCCCTGCCTCACCCCGACAGACAAAACTGCTTGTGCCCAGGCTGAAATGTGACACCGGGGCCCGCTCAATGCCAGTCACAGCAGCGCATCCAAGGGTTGCGCCTCTATGCAAGATTTCTTTTATGGTTTCATTAATATCACTTATGTCTGCTGGCTCTGCAGAAGCATGCGGCCCAACTCATTTTCCTAATGCATCATGTGTGCCCTCTGTGGCAAAGGGCTGTGACAGCGGGTTCATTGGGTTACAAACTAACACAGAGTCCTGACCTTGTGGATTTGGCTCTGCCGTTCATCTCAACGTCTTAGCTTGATTTATTTATATATATTTGTGAAAAAGTAGCATGTGGCTTATATTTTTCTCATATTTGATGGTACAAAAAGTACTAGAAGTACTAGAAGAAGCAGTCTCATATGGTTAAAAAAAAAAAACCACCAGCTTTACGATAGCCAGTAATACTTCAGACATGAATTTTGAGTAGAAAACGGCATCCTGAGTGTATACTGGCTTCACTGGATCCTTTGAGGGTATTTAATTATGACTTCTCTACCTTTCTTTGCTGGACACAAGGGAATGTTGGGCCATACAAATACTGAAACCTAATTGAGTTAGTAATGAATAAAATAAGAATGAAAAAAGTATTTTGAATTTTCCCTTGGAAATGTTCCTTCAATTACAACCTGCAACTAGAATACTTATAATGCTGCTGTATTCATTGTGATGTCTGAGCCACAGAGCCTTAAAATCTGCAATCCTTGTATCTTTAAAGGGATTTCCAACTTGAAGGAACAATAGAAACACGCAATTCTCTGCTGTTTAGGTTTTGTTTTTTTTTTTTTGTAAAGTTTGAAAAGCTTCATTTCACATGTCAGCTGTGATTGTTGTTTATGTTGGGTCATGATGTCAAAAAGTTACCAATCTCTGCAGTGCATCAGCTCAATGCTTCCAATTTAGTTTTTTCCAAGGTTTGAATTACAGGGCTTTTGGGGAGAACTTTGACTTTAGGCACGTCCAAGTCACACACACACACACACACACACACGCATTAGTGAATGGCAGCATGGTCAAAAACGGGGTTAAGGACATTTTCCTACTACTCCAGTATATGCAGGTGACACAATTAGAAATATTTAACAGGAAACAACATGAAAAAATAATGACCCGTCCTTTTTATAACAACCACATAAAGCAAGCGAATAAAATGAGTCAGTCCCATTTAAATTGAATGGATTGGTGTGGTGTCAGTTCAGAAACACACTTGCATCGTCATCAAAATCATAAAACACAGTAATGTTAAATATGACTATCATAAGTCCTGATTTTTTGCCAGACAGCACTGATAAATTATCGCTATTCTTTTGATTTAAGAAACATTGAAAATAGAATAAAACATGACTTGAAAGTGGACTACTTTTAAGAGCTCCCCTTGGTGTCTTAGTTGAGTGTTTTCAAGGAAGTATGGCCCCCTTTGGCGAGCCTGTAAATCCATTTGAAGCCAAAAACAGTCAGACAGACACCAGAATGGCTGTCTGACTGCTCTACATGTGTTTCCAGTTTAATATAATCATAAAGAGCATAATGTTTTATGTCTTATAAAAGGTACCCATATGAATATTAAATGACTGTTAAAATCCCACATCGTTGTCTGTGTTGGTGTTTTTATGATGGTCTCACTGGAATAGAATTCATCGCCCTCTACTCATTAATGTTTGTATGTTTCAGTTAAATAATGCATCCAGTCGGAAACTCTTCGCAAATTCTTTCCCTGCAAAGTCTTTCAAAGTCATCCGGTTTTGTTCTTTTGTCTTTTTTTGGATTTGAATTTTTCCGGATTTGATTCTTTTTCAGGCTCTTACTGTGGAAGATCACTGCACATCCTCCATTTTACACCATCTCTCTCTTCTTAAGCTTCTGCCTTATCAGGATCAGCAAGGATCAGCTGTTTCTGATTTAAGTGGTGTCCTTCCTGTCCTCAACACTGAATTTGGAAGCTTGAGATGGACTTCTTTTCTCTGCCACCAGATGACTGCTCCAACAATTACAGTTCGCAGAATGAACCTCATGTGGATGAAGAATTTTGTCTTTGAAAAGTTCAAATCATGGCTTAGGAAGAACTGGCATTACTATTACTATATCCTGAAAGGTGAGGTATCTGTCTTCCTGTAGCATATTTAAAAAAAAACACCAAAAAAGATTCTCCAGTGTTAGACAATGACTTACAATTTTCTTTTAAAAAACAAACCAATTGTCCACCCCCCCCTCCCCCCCAAAAAAAAAAACAAACAAAAAAACCCACAAACAAACAAACAAACAAAAACATTAAAAAAATAAAAACAACAACACCAAACCGAGGCACCGTTACTCCCAGTCTAGGGGTTCCTGAATGCAACAGGGAAATAACATACCATCCTTCAGCTGAGTCAGACACCATACCATCCTTCAGCTGAGTCAGACTGGCTCAGAGGAAGGTTCAAATGAAAAAATTTATTTTACAACGTGAAAAAAAAGATCTAACAGAAAACTTTTGATCTAGAAAACAAGTTAGAGTTAACAATGTGTAAAATTATTCTTAAAGTGAGCAAACGCCAAAAAAATAACAAACAAAACAGATCCTGTGCTCTGATTTTAACTGCTTACATCCTTTTCTAACAAAAACAGGAGAAAACTCAAACCAAAATAGGCAGCTCACAGTTATTGACAAATGTTGGAACATTTCACAAGCTTTCGCACTCTCTGCCAGCCTGATGCAAGGCGAAGGATGGTGCGCTCCGTCCCTCTGAGATCTCCAACCAGGCCCACCATTCTCCCTCTTTTTAAAAAGTGGACAGCCAATACCGTCTCCTCAAGCGGTCCAATATCGGTGCTGGGCGGTGCATCTGTCTTTGCCGGCGCACACGTAGAAAAAAACATACAAACAAAAAGAAAAACATACACAAAAAACATACACACAACCAACAAAACGACCATAGTCATAACAGACACCACATGAATTTCAGACAGAAATTTATGTCCATATATTCAACAGTGCAGAGTAAATTCCCACTCTGTTCCTGTGGATCAAGGCAAGGCTCAAACCAACAACCTTCTTGCTGTGAGGTTACACTGCTCCAACATATGAAAGCATAACAAAACAAAGACATTCAAACAAAAGAATAAAAATCTTTGAGCAATCTAAAAGGAGAATCACTGGCAAAGTTTTTATACATTTAGCAACATTAATGCAGAAAAGTTTCAGACATGGCTGCCTCATGCAACATCTATTCTATGCACATCTGTGCACGCATTAAAAGGGATGACAAATATAATTTAGACTGGATCATATTCATGTGTCGGCCTACAGTAAATGTTGATTTACCATAATAACTCTGATTTATATCAAACAGGGGTGGCAGTGGCTCAGGTGGTAGAGGTGCTTGCCTGTGGTTCGAGTCCTGCGCCCCTATGCTGCTGCAGCCCTGAGGGGGACACAATTGTTCTGAGGGCTGGCCCCAAGCCTGGATAAATGCAGTGGCTTGCATAAGGAAGGGCACCCAGCATAAAACTTGTGCCGATTCCCTTGTGTGATGATTCGCTGTTGTGACCCCTTCAGAGGGAAAAGCCGAAAGGGAACAACAACAACCTTGATTTATGTCATATCACAGGCAGCAACTATCCATCCATCCATTTTCTTAACCGCTCAGTCCAGTTCAGGGTCGCTGGAAGCTGGAGCCTATTCCAGCAATCATTGGGCGAGAGGCAGGGTACACCCTGGACAGGTCACCAGTCCATCACAGGGCCAACACAGAGAGACAAACAACCACCCAGGTACACACACAGTCACTTCTAGGGACAATTTTAGTGTAACCAGTTAACTTAACATGCATGTATTTGGACGGTGGGAGGAAGCCAAAGTACCCGAGAAACACACACATACACATTTGCAAACTCCACACAGAAAGGCAACTGTTCAAACCTCCTAAACAGCAACTAAAATGTTAAAATAGCATTTTATTTCTGAGGTTACTCAGGTATTTACATGAAAATATAATATTTCTTTTAGTTTTCTTGGCAGGTATGGGTACTGTAGCACAACTATAAATGTCTAGGATTTTATTTATGAGTGTTCCAGTATATGGCTTTGATGGTTTTCATTACAGCACCCCTGCTCATGCTTTTATACTGTGTACAGACACTACATGCCAGTAAAGTCTCTACATCCCAACGTCTCTCTGGTTTTAAGTCAATGCTTTGTAAGTATTTAATATTCATACTGCATCATCTTTTATTGAATTATGTCAGGATCACATCCAGCAATTTCTTGTTGAGGTCTGATATTTGTGAGAATTTATTATTCTTATCTGCTTTCATCTCTTCACCCATCAGGAGTGATATTCCAAACTTCACTGACTGCCGTTAAAAGAAGTTTCGCCGACTTTTCCGGCAGTTTCAAAGAAACGCTTTCTGAGCACAACTGGTGTTGCAATAAAAAGGTTAGACAAGCTCACTTATTCCCTGCTGATGCTCTCAGAGGGGGAGGGTAACATTTGGAAATGACAAGTTTTCTTTTTTATATTTATTATTGTGTTTTATTCCAATGATATTCCCATGGTGTAATGCAACCAACTGTCATCATCTTCTCCCCCTGCTTTAAAGGTGGAGTATGTAAGATTTTCAATATTTAAAAAAAAAAAAAACTAAAATCATAATTAGATAGTTTTTTTTAAAACATGTAGGTTCCAGTCTGTTCTTATTTGGTGTGTTATTAAACTACAAGTTTAATTAATGACAAAGACCCTTCTTAAATGTTTGCCTACCAGTAAAAAAAAAGTGCTTTTTGTCATTTGTCATTAATTAAACTTGTAATTTAATAACGCATCAAATATGGACAGACTGGAACCTACATGTTCAAAAAAATATCTAATTATGATTGTAGTTATTTTATTAGTTAATTTTTTTTTTTTAATATTGAAAATCTTACATACTCCACCTTTAAACCCAAAAGCTGAAAAAGTGTCCGCACACTGGGTCGGCAGCCGGCCTACAGAAAACCCTTCTGACATGCCAAAACAGAAGTAAACTTCAGCAAATCAACAGTGCATCGAAACATTGTTCTTGTTGTTTAATTTCAGCAGCACTCATCTGCAGGTCTGACTAGCCTTTGCTATTTTAGTCTGAGGCTCAACAGCTGAGATTAGAGAGCAGAGACTGGAACAAGTCAGAGTGATTAGAACAAATCTTGCTCTGTTAAAATGCCTTCCAGAGATGTGTTGGAGAGCAGGTGTAAGATCACAAACCAAAGCCAGACTCACTCACTCCACCTTTAGAAGATAGTCAGTATTTGGATTGCTCATGTCAACACTGGCCAGCTGATCTGATCGCAAACAAGCTGCTGCGCTCTTGGCACACACAACAATTTACTCAGTAGGAGTTAAAACACACTCCACAAATGTGGCAGGGAGAAATAAATCATTAGATGTGGCAGAAAAGAAGTGAGCCACACACATTCCTAAACAGTGAAATGAAACGGATAAGTCCCGGTTGACGTGACTGCTTTGTATTAGTTCCTGATAAAATTGATCTCTGGGCCTTTGTGTGGTTTCATGCTATTTGCGGAGCAATCAAATCTCTCTCAGCATGAGAAAGTGAGAACATGGGGTTGAAATTGGCCTCCTCCTGCATTTATGTTACACCTCATCTTGGGGCATGGCTGGAGGCAACAACATGTTTTCCACACAACATGATGAGAAGGGAACTGCGATTCTTATGCAGATGAGAGAAGCAGCACAACAATGTGTGTAGTGTTGTTATCATTTCTGCTCAAGGCACTTTTTATTTATATTTAAAAGAGTATTACATCAAGCTGTCCCTCCAGTCCACCATTATACAGTGTACTACCACTCGACCATGAGGACATTAATAATTGATTCTACTGGCTGGTGTTACTCTGTTTGTTTACATAGTTTGGCTGCTGCATGGAGCGATAGGTTGTGATGTTTGCCACAGATGTTCATCCTGCCATCTGCTGGCTTGTCATGGAAATGTGTGTAGGCAAAAAAAAGTGATACAACTGCTCATCGGTATTTAGCCTCTAGACTTCAACCAATAGCAGTGGTCAATAGTTTTCTGGAGTTTGACCATTTGAGATATTTAGGTCATATCTTGGCTGCTACAACAGCCTTTTCTCTCTTTTCCACCAAAAGTCTGTTCATGGATTCCACTTTGTGCAAAACTGAGCTGCCAGACATTAAAAGTAATACTGCTGAACTATGGGAGATTTCATTTCTTTGGTGTCCCTTAATGAAGATTAATTCTGCTATATTGCGTCCTGTCCCTTCTCTGAACTTTCTCCAGCCCGTAAAAATCAGTCAACTCTTTATTCTTATCTTCTCTCTAAATCTTTTTTTTCATCCCTTACTTCCTCAGATAATGTCCTATTTGCTGACTCAGCCATGGTGCGGTGCAGTAACCAATAACAGACAATAACAGACAATTATGTTACAAGTTAATAACCTAATAACCCGCCAACAATGTAACCACGCCCATTTTTGATGAGCAAACTGCAAAAACTACCTCAAAAACTACCTAAAATATTAGATGTTTTTGAGATATGCACTCTTGTTTGACTCTTATTATAGCATCAGCTGAAGGAATTACTTGCATTTAATGGCCATTTAACCAACCAATTCACATAATAACATCTTACATCGTTGACAAATCTTATGACATCACTGGCTCATAAATGTCAATACATTATTCAGAGTTTATTTGATGACTGCCTTTTTAAAATTAAAAAATGACCAACATGATTACTGTATTAACCGTTAGTACAATACAAGTTTCCATATGATGCTTTGACAGGAACCATTTCAAGCTTAATGTACTGTCTCCTGGTAGGTTTTTAACCAATTTCAAGCCTTCCCAGTTTCTCTTTCTCTTTTTTTTTTCTTTCCAATATGATTTGCATGCAGACAGAAATCCTCCTGCAGAGGATCTCATGTGTCTGTTATGTAACAGGCCTGAAAACCACATGGTTGCCAGCAAATGTTCTGGAATATTTACTGAGATGTTCCTACACTGTTTCGCCTGTTAATTGGGAAGTTGACTGGTAGCATGGCTGGAAGTTTCCGCAGGACGTTTGAACTATGAAAGATGTAGATCACTCTGGACCAAATACACAACATTACAGGATTCCAGTACATGTTATTATTGTTTTGTTACCGTGATGATTTCAATCAGGTTTTTCTCCAAGCTGTCTCGTTACAAGAACTGCACAAGAAAAGTGAGTTATTTTTGGAATGGGCCCCATAAATGGCACCAAAGTTTCCTCAAGTAATAAACCACAGTATTCAACCATGACGTTTTGACCTGACAGAGCAGAAAATTAATTACTTTGAGAGCTGTTTTGAGAGAATTTGACATTTAAACAAATAAATGAAAAAAACAATACCTGGCAGATGATCAAATATCCCATCTGTGCATCTGCATCTATTACAGTTTAATCTCAACCAATCAAATTAAAGCAGTGGAGCCAGTTGGCAAAATAAACCCCTTGCCTATATCTAACAGAAGAGTGAAAACATAGTTTCAATGGTAAAATGCTGCCAGTATTTCAATGTTACAACTATATTCTATGACATGATCATGATCTGGTGGAGAACACTTGATCAAGTTTAGAATTACCCATAGTTTTTTTTTTTCTTTTTTAATTATATCTTTAAATCAGGTCATGTTAGAGCTGACATACTTGTCTTGAAGGTTCTCCCTTTGGCCTTCTTTGCTTCTTGCTGCATCTACCCTCACTAGAGCAGATCATTAGCTCTTATCCAGCTTTACTGTTCCTTAAAAGACCCTCAGTTTCACAAATGATCAATCTTCACTGATCACTTGACAGACATCGGTGGTAAGCAGATAGCCTTCTCCAGTTAAACCCAGAAAAGACAGATCTCTGAATCCCAGTAACAGTGCCATTCTGCAAATCGGGTGATGAATGGGCACTTAGGGCTCCTCATTCCAAACAACTGGTACGAAATGGCTTTCTCTATTCGGGGGATATTTCAAAATGAAGAATGCTGGTGTCAGAACCTGAACTCAAGAGAATTGCACATGCTTTTAGTCAGTCTTATTCAGATTACTTTGGTGCAGTTTTTATTTGTTCAAAGAAAAAAAACGCCTTCTGACTGTGGAAAATGCTGAAACATGTCTCATAACCAGAGCCACAAACAAAGCTCACACTTCCTGTCTCTTAACTGCTTGATATTATTGTTTTGAAGACTTCGGGGAGGGGGTTCATTTTATGGCTCTGTGTGGTCAAGTACATTTTGGACTTAAAGTTAAAGTCATACTCTAACTCGAACCCTTGGGTAATGCAGTCAGGGACTTTCAGCAGGTCCCCGCATTTGATTATAACTCTGGAAGAAGAGATCTTACCTTGTCTATATTTTGCAATAACTGTTTGACTTCTCTAATACAAAGCACTTGCAGAATTGTTACTTATACAAGCTTTTGGGTCATTTATACTGTTTTACATATAATGTTCCTTTACTCATGTATGTTTGATTTAATCTTTTTGTTTTCTTTTGTTACATTCTCTTTGTAAAACTCTTACACCTAAAAGAGGTGATGTATTAATTTGACCTCGATTGATCGAAACATAACTTCCCACGTCTTTGCAGGACTCTCAAAGACAAGATGAACAAATAATATCAAAAGTCCCCCTGCTGACTCTTTTTAGCACATTTATGGGCTTTAAAGATGACTTCCACGAGCTAGCGAGGAGATGCTGTCTCCATCTTGGCTAGAGGAAATACCTAGGCCACGTGTAGGGGGCAGTGGTAAGAATTTAATGCAATAAGGAAAACATAAAACATAGCAGTGGCTTATTGTTTATTTTTAAGAAATGCCATTCAGAGTTAGTCTCTTTTAAATAATAGTTATCAGATCAGCTTGAGTTTTGTTTCACTCCACGTGACCATGTTTTTGTAAAGAAGAGTGTGTTAAGCTGCCAGAATGACAATCAGTTCCTCCAAATCACTGTTCTTTGCTGGGAAAAGGTGGTGAGCTCTCTCTGGGTTGTGAATGACATACTTTCTCAAGTGAAGGAGCTCCAAGATAACTTGGGATCTTGTTTATGAGTGTGGGAAGAACACTGGAGCTGGATTAGACAAACAATGTGGCATTTAGCAGTGATGCAGACTTTGCATTAGTCTGTCATAATGAAGATGAAGCAGACTAAAAATGCCAAGCTTTTGATTTACTGGTTTATGTATGTTCCTAACCTCATCTTTGCCCACCATCAAATCAAATCAAATCAAATCAAACTTTATTTGTATAGCCCCTTTCGTGCTTAAAAACAATACAAAGTGCTTTACATTATAAAACAATTTACATCAAAATAGATAAAACACTAACACACATACACATCCCCTTTCACCCACCCACAACCACCCTCACCCATGCCCTATTAGCCCTATAACAGTTAAAAGAAGATAAATGGCCAGGTGCATTTGTACCAGATGTGCACCAGAAAAGGAAAGGATATTCTCAGGGAGCCTCTACACATCAGCCATCAGCAGATCATGACTAAAGAAACAATATCACAGATACAAGTAGCTAAAATGAGTTTCCTCTACAGCAGGGATGTCCAAGTTGTGTCTTTGATCTCTACTATTCTGTAACATTTAGAGGCAACCCATTTCCAAAACACCTGAATCTAATGGTTCAGGTCCTTCCTCCACTTGCCATTCAGATATCCAGAGACCTTTTAATGAGCCATTCCTTTGATTCAGGTTTGTTGAAGAAAGGTTGCATCTAAAAGTTGCGGGATGGTATATTTCTTGGACTTGGGGACCCCTGATATACAGGATGTCTAGGCTCTCTGTTACAGATATGGGGTGAGAAACAGTCACCCAAGAGGGATGTAACGTTTCTCAAAGTACTGTCCCTCTGTTTTAAGAGAAGTCCGTTACAGTGCGGCTCAGGCAAATGGTAAGACTGCCTTGCTGATGAGATGTTCCAGACACGTCGCACCGCGTGGAGGCCCCTCAGGACAGGCTGGAGGGGTTACATCTCTTTGCTAGTCTGGTAATGTCTCAGAATTCCCCTCAGATAATGTTTACACAGATCATTTACTGTTGTCAAATCAACAGGCTGGCAGTATAGAATCCTGTTTGGTGTAACAAAATTCCTCTTGGCCACGAGCACATTGTGGGAATGAAGTGGTTTAACTATGCAAATTACTTTTGCCACTTATGAGCAGTGGATGAAATAATGTGATGCTAGCAGGAAGCTGTAAGGATGACAGAAGAAGGAGGCTGAGGGATTTTAGGATTGGGTAACTAAACAGGGATCCCTGCTACAAGAAGTTATTGCACACATTGATAGTTGGTGTTGGTTTCTTCTGACAATGACCAAAACCTGGATCTACAGCTGACCAAACACAACCAAGTCCTGCTTATCGATAGTTCTCCTAGTTTATTAACAAACCCATGGTTGAGAGTTGGGAACACAGTTCTTAGATTACATTGTTTACTTCCAGGATGCCTGATTTCCCCTTTAAAAATATTCAGACGATCCTGGACATGGAGCCACCTTCACATCTTTAATGAACCATCATTGAAACTAAACCTTCAGTCTTCTCAAATATTACAAAACACTAGAGAATGGCTGTATGTGAGCTTTTGTGTTAGGCTAAATTTGGCCTCCAGATCTTACACCAAGTATGTGGGATTTAGGTGGAGTTCAGTTGCATGAGACAATATGAGAAACCACCACACTCTCAGATCCAATAATATGTGGAAGGCAACATAATCCAACGGTGGTAATGAGATTCTGGCAGCAACAGGGCACGCCTGAATGTCAGGCTGACATATTACTGAATGGGGGAGATATCCAGTGAAGGTTACTGAATGCTAAACAAAATTTCCAATGCTCAGCATGGCTTACTCATCAAGCTGTTACAGTTGTTCAGCTACTCACACAGTTAATCCCAACAGATCATCTGGTGTGGTTGTCACGGAGACAGGCACACCTTCCTATATAGCTGGCATTAACATGCACCTCTTATCTTGATTGTGTCTGGACGTGATTTACCCAGATTACCTTTGTACCCGACATTAATATCTGCGGCAGTCTGACCAAAATCAGATTGCTCTTTTCCATCACTAAATGCAACTTCCTCTACTGCTTTCTTCGTTTTCATCACAGTAATAAAATCTTTTATGAAATAGGCAAGTGTGGTTGTAGCAGATGCTCTTTTTATTGTAGTCTTTCTTACCGCTAAAATGCTAATTATGGATTAAAAACTGAGGAAAAAGCATTTTTGTCTGAGCATTATCATCACTGTTACGCTCTCAACGAAAAGGAATGCCAACTGTGATAAAAATATTATGATGAAATGCATTTAGCAGTTTCTAAGGTTACAAATTCAGCTCCTAATCACTCCAGAGGTTTGTGTGCACAGTAAGCCCTCTTAGAGGCTGTTTTTCTTTTTAAGAATGTAACTGAAACTGTGTTTAAGACCTGAAAGAATCCCTTTTCATTCTTAGCTCTAAGTATATATTTCTAAAACGGACAAATGTTAATGTGCGACAGAGTTGGCCTGGTCGCTTTTTTCCATCTGTTATTCCATTAAAGTTCACAGACAAACTTCACCAAGATATATATCATAATAAGGTATAGACATAAAAGGGTGCAAACTGGCTGTAGTAAATATTGTATAAAGTGCATAATTCATGTACAAGAGGTTAAAATATAATTTTGCAACATAAAAACCAACTAATAGAATTCAGTTTAAACAGCCAAATACCTCTCAATCATGCACGGAAAGGATACAACTACATGTGTATATCCGTCCGTGTGCTACAGAGCATCTATGTAGCTATGACAACAGGTTTGGTTGTTAAAGCCATTTTTTAGATGGGATTTAAAGGAGTGTATATGGTGTGTTCTCTTATTATTATAGGTGGTAGTTCTACCCCTCACTGACAGCATAGATTGTCTAAAAGTGGTGTGTATGAGAAGGTCTCCCAGTCTCCTCTTTTGGTGGATCTAGTGGTCCCTGCAATGAGGGATTTTATTGTAACACAGTCACAGCATTTCATCTTACCCTTTGACGCTTGCTACCCATGCCTTCTGCGCATGCATATAACACACAAAACACAACTGTCATGGTTACGTGGGTAAAGGACACGCCCATAAGTTCTTACTACCCTCCACTCTGTGTTTGAACTGCTGGATCTGATTTGATGGAGTGATTTATACTGTTGAATCATTGTACCTGTATAAACATTAGGCAGCTTACTTTGATGGGTTAATTCACACTGTCAACACATTCTACCTTTATTCTTTTTCTCAAGGTTTGGTTTCTGAGTATCTGTGATGTTATTTTTACAGACTTTTCTGTAGTGTAGGCTACTTCACTTAGCCTAACTTAAATGTGAGTCATCCACAAACTGATCTTGAGCTAAACCAAACTGATCCTGTTTAATATTGTGGAACTTACGTTAATCCGTCAAGTAAACATCTGCAGCAGTCAAAAAACCAACAATAAAATACTGTCGACAAAAATGTAACTGTGATTACACTTATTAAGGATGAGTCAGGGGTTAACTCATCTTTAGACAATGCCTCTGGAGGCGGAGGATGGGGAGGGGCGTATATCTGTGGTTGCGGCAGTTGTTCTCCTCGAAGTCTTGCCACATTTTTGGAATCATCCGAGCTGCTGGAAGTGGTTCATTTCTCCAACGTGACACCTGACACATGGTCCTTTCTTTACGTTATTGTTGAGCTATTTTCTTATGTCCATTATCAAAGTGTATCAATGGACTGTGACTTTATTAAAGCTTGCCAATGACCTTGTGCCAAATATCACGATTCCGAACATATAGAGGCCTTTAAGGTATTGCTAGGTACACACGCACATAGATATAAATATACAGACACATATATAGGCCGAACTTGAAAATATCTCAGGAGACAACTTTTTTTAAGCACCAAAAGAGCAGAAACTAGAGCTGATTAGAATTACAATGATATAATACATATTGATATTAAATAGCTGTTACTCTAATGAAAATGATATTCAAAATGATCCAAATTAAAACAAAAAGTTCTAGTCCCGGATGTGAAAGATTTGTGAATAAGTGGGCTTTGACCACTGTAGCCCATCTGTAGCACTAGGTTTGGCTTAACATATTTCCTTTATTAGTGGCTGCTGCAAGCCCATGTAATATTTTGTAGATGGATCAGATAATTTTTTAATAGTTTCATGATTCTCAAAGGATAAAAGTTTGTGTTAACTAAGGATTTGATAGCAGTGATATGAATAGCTCTTCATAAAATAATAAAAAAAATCTAAAAAAACACTAGACTGATATTGTGGCTGCCCCACTTCACAGAAAATCAATTTCCAGCATTGTAACTGAAGTTGTATAACACTGACAACCACAAACATCCGTGTCTGTTGCTATGAGAAATTTTCTTTCACACAGTTTCTATTGCAGTGAAAACATTAAGAGAAAGTACTGTATTTACACCTGTTTGTCATTTTTTATGGTTTGAAGCAGTGGACAGTGCTGAAAGGGATGCGTTTACAGCTTTTGGAGGGGGCTTAAAACAAGCATCTTGCTTTCCAAATGGTGTGCCTCAAATCGTAATGACACACAACATGTGGTTTGCCTTTTCCTTTAGGTTGAAGGAGAATTTAGGACAAAGGAGGAGTTCAGAGGAAGGAAATTCTATGCTTTGTGAGGAAAATGTTGGCAAAGATAACAAAAATCACACAGAAAACTAAATCTGATGCAAGAAGAAAAGGTATAAAACCTAAAGTAGATATAAAGAAGGAAGATTGAAGAGGAACCCTGCACTTATGGGTCCATCTTTCTGCCAGTGACAGAGAGGCTTTTTTTTGGTTTGGTTCTATGTGTGCCTAATGTTGAAAAATCACAGTAAAAGAGATAGGCTGGAACAACTGGAAAAGCAGACACATCTTTTATATTTCTGTGCTCCAAATCATTTCCTCCAGCACCAGCAAACATGTGCATGACTTGGCATCAAATAGCCTGCAGAAATGCAAGCAACCTGATTATTTAATTAGATATTCTTTTAGATGAGTTGCTCCATACGGATCACGGCATTCAGATGCAATATATGGAAGGACTCACAGGCACAAACTCTTCTGATAAAGGAAAACCCATTCAGAGGTTAATGAGTTCAGCTGAGTTTATTAATCTCAAAAGATACAACACACACACACACACACACACACACAGTTGTGTGCGTGCACAGCACACACACTTTAGTTAGTTGCGATAGTCACATAAACAGGCGTTAAGAAAAATAGCATTATTCCAAGAAAGATATGCGAAATAATTCACTTGCAAAGGATGAGAACTGTTATTGATGCTTTAGTTGTGCAGTGATAAGCAGAAGTGCAGACGGAGCAGAGGATGAGCAGAAGGTAGCAGTGATCTAACATGCAGATACAAGCTTTCTGAGCTCTCTGCTCTACATCAGGCAGCACTCCGTGTGCCTGCTGCATGGGATTATTTTCAGAAACAGCTGACTGTGAGAGACGATTATACCACAAATGTACATGCTGTTTGATATTTGATTAAATGAAGACTTAAACATTCTCCACCCACGTCTTTATTTACATGTGACTGATCAAAAAAAACAAAAAACAAAAAGTGCAAATAAGTGAAGACTGCTTGTTTGTGCTGGGTGTTGTTGCTCTGCTGGATGGTGTTTAGACAGGAGCAGCAGTGACTAAAGTGACATCTTTGAATCTGTAGGAAGGACAGGAATGTGGTAATTTAATGAAGGAAATGGATGAACAGAATGAAAGTGTGATCTGAATATAGCAGGAAATGCTTGTGATTACACAGAGAAGGACATTAAAGCTGCATTGAGGTACACACAGTAGTCATTACAAACACAAACGCATATTTAAGAGTTCACGCAAACAAACGTAAAACACTGAAGAAACAAGAGGCCAGATGAGTAATCCTTCCTAATAAGATTGGGAATGCATAGATAATATAGGGACTGGATCTGGTTCTGTTATACTGTTGGGGACATTTAATGTGAATGACATGCGGCATGAAGTGACTGAACTGAAATAAAGCTGGATTTTGTCATTTTGGTATTAAAAAAATGACCACCACATGAAGCTGGAAAGTTTATTTCTTCAAGCCTTATATGCAAGATTAACTCATTCATAAAGCCCTTTTATAGTCTTTTTTTTGGCCACCAAGTGACACGATGGTAAAAAATAATTAATACACACTGCAAATCAGTATGATGATGCAGCATCCACAACATTAAAAGCATAAATAAGACCAGTCTAAGAGAAAAGTTCTGCATTCTACAGTGCCCAAATTCTGTCTCGAGCTAAGAAAATTTAGCATCAATATTTAACCTTGTATACTTATTTTTGTCGGAGTGGGTGTTGGCAAAGGTCGTTTTTTACTTCAGGGCTTCCACCAGTGTTGTAAATGACTGTACTTTCCACCAACTTATTTCCATGACTGTCTTTATAGTTTGTTTTGTTTGTTGCTAACATCAGCTTTATGTTTCTCTTCCTCTGTAGCCTCCATCACAGACCAAACACCACAGTGACTCACATTTCAGCTATGATCATTTTTAAAAATGTTTTTCGCCTTTTTTAAAAAAGAAAAAAAAATCAATTGAAGTTTTTTTTTTTTTTTTAAATAAAGTTATAAAATATGTTTTAAGTTAAAAATATATATAAGTTATATATATTATATAAGTTATAAGTTATAAATAACATACACATACACATGTACTAAATCTGCAAATGTCCAGCAGTTATAGCATCAAGTTTAAAAAAGACTAATATGCTTGTGAGTAGGATGTGGAAAAACAGTGTCTTTGTGAAAGCGGCAGGATTCTGTGTTCTTTATCATCCATACAATTCCTTAAATTCTGTATTGCATATTTGACATCATTAAACTGATCTCCTCTCTGCATTTTATTGATGAAATAATTTAAAAGTGACTGAGTTTAAAATCAGTCTAGATAATGTCAGAATTCATTTGACAATACACTGATTAGCTGATATGTTTTAAGGGAGAGGACATGCTTAACCCCCCTTATTGCAGGACTGAACCATTGCAGGTGGTGGTCTCACTTTGTAGTGCTTAAAAAGACCCGATCTTCACTCAACCATTTAGTGTTTGTATGCAAACCATTTAGAAACATAGTTGGGAAAATCTTACATAAACAAATGTGAAATGCATTAGTTTCTTTTCTTAAACTTGTTGAGACAACATCTAAATAAGCATGACAGTTAGACTGGTATGGAGCAGACTCGTTACCACTAGTTACCATGGTAACTCAGTTGGGACTCATTTAAGTCAAGAGGATGAACCTCTCTTTTTGATGAGCCAGACGTAACGAAATAAGCATGGCTTCCCCTTAATCTAACTTGTTTGTTTACAGATGAAGCGGGCTACTTGTTGCAAGAGCGAGAGGTGGAGGGGGCCTTTTTGTGACTGATTACTGTCATTTTATACTCTCCACATGTTACTGCTCTGTAGGGATTCAGAGTTGCTCAGACTCTTCTGGTCTGACATATGCTTGCCTTACCTGTTGGCAAACAGCATATTTTTCCAAACTGATCTCTGCTGCAGGTAATCCTTTAAGTCACTTAGAAAAAGTTAATTAAGCCAACAAAATGACACAAATTCTGCATGTTGTGGCCAATGGGCTGTTGTTGGCATGCTATACACTAAACTTGTCTTGCCTTGTGTTGAGATCTGTGAACATCACTTCCTTGCCAAAGTCAGAGCCTGAAAATGAGCTGAGCAGTGAATGGATGGGAAACTAGTTAGATAAGACAACTACTGAGATTGATTTGGCCTGGGATACTCCTAATTGGCTAACCTTGTGCAATTTCAAAAAATTATCCTTGAAAGCCTTCATGAATCATTGTACCAGCTTGACTGGAGATGTGCTTAATTCTTGCATATGAAATTGCTGGAGGGGTCTAATTTGTTATCATAAAACAGTGGTGCTGACTCTGCTTTTAACAGTATTGCATTCTCTGGTCTTCAATCTCAGTAGTAGTCTTATAGTAGGAACTGTAGTTCATACACAGTAAAAAGAAACAAAACTCAAAACTGGTGCAACTTTATCACAACAAATTCAAGTTTAAAGCCATTTTGAACAGCCAGTCTTCAGCGGTCAACAGAAACAAAGCTTAAAAATACCTTCAGCTTTGCTGCATTGTTGGTGAAATTTGGCCCTAACTTCCAGCAATCCCCTGATGGTTTTCCATCACCTCTGTTTTGTTGTCTTCAACAACAAGGTTTTCTCAAAAGTTTCTTTTCTTTTGGAACTCGGCAGAAGAGGTTGTGTTGTCTGTAACCTTTTAAAAGGTTACAGACAACACAAAGGTTACAACCCCCCCCCCCCCCCCCTAACACTCAGCACTAAAGGAGGTCTTTTCACAGAACTACAACAATGTTGGAAAAACAGTGTCTCCAAGATATGTATTTAGTCTTTCATGACTATTAAACAAATTCCCTGAAGTATGCCAGAAGGCTAGTTAGTTTAACACATAGTGTTGTGAAAGAAAGTGCAGCAACAAATAGAAAAATATCAGTTCCTATATCTAAATGACTAAGTTCCATTTTCAACAAAAGTTAATGAAAAGTGGTGAAATCATCCGAAGTTTCCTTGTAATAAAACAGTTCCATTTAAAATGTGCTGCAGGCTACGTAAACAAGCTAATGTTACCCCACCGTGTGCTAAATAATACATAAAGAAAGCTACAAAGAAAGTTTAAACTTAAGGTTAAAGTAACCATAAATAACTTTCTAAGAAAATTGGCAAATGTCAAGCTAAGAAGTCTTATATACCCCCCACAAACAATGAACATCAAACAAACAAAAAACACTAACAAACATAACATTCATTCATTTTCTAAACCGCTTAATTCAATTCAGGGTCGCGGGGAAGCTGGAGCCTATCCCAGCTGGCTTTGGGCGAAAGGCAGGGTACACCCTGGACAGCTTGCCAGTCCATCACAGGGCCATAACAAAACATAACAAAACAAAAAACAACAGAGATCTAAGATGCAGGGATGTTCTGCAGAGGATAGTGAAGTAGTCGGAATCCCATCATTTCCATCATATGGCATATATGGCAGACATTTAGCCTTATTGCTGCAGGAAAATAAATAGATTAAATATGACTTTTAGAGTTAGCAGGCATCTCAGAGCAGTCATTCTCAAAACTTTTACACCTTCCACCACCTCAGAATGTGTTTAGCTCTCCTAATACAACCCCAAACACACTGGGACCTTTTTTTTTAACAGTATAATTAAAAACAGAATATAATGATTTGCTAATCTTTTTTAAAGCCATAATTTATTAATATACTACAAAGAAAAGATATTTAATGTTCAAACTAATAAAGTTTACTCAGTTCGAATTTGATGCCTGGAACATGTTCCAAAAAAGCTGAAATAGGGTTACGTTTACCTCTGTGTTTCATCGCCATTTCTTTTAACTTCACTTAGTAAGGTTTTGGGAACTGAGTACACTTATAGTTGAAGCTTTGGTGAAAATCTTTCCAATTTTTTTTTTTTTTTTAGTACAACTTCAGTTGCACAATAGTCTGGGGTATCTGTTGCTGTATGATGCGCCCCATA
Organism: Telmatherina bonti; assembly: GCF_933228915.1. Lineage (NCBI taxonomy): Eukaryota > Metazoa > Chordata > Actinopteri > Atheriniformes > Telmatherinidae > Telmatherina > Telmatherina bonti. Next base: position 22,723,769 of record NC_136620.1, on the reverse strand, counting down.
TTTTCAATGGGTATACATATCTGGACAGTTCAGTATAGTGCCCACATAAAAGCAACATAAAAAGCAACTAAATGCATCAAAATGAGCTGTTTGTAGATTAATGGTGGCCATTTCACTTCATAGCTTCAGCTTGCACTTCATGCTTGAAAATGCCAAAAGCTAGGCCACGGTACAATTTATCCCTAGCGTACAGTATTTACTCCTTATAATGAACAACTAAACGGCTTAAATCCTGTACCTGAAGAAGATAAGGATCACTCTACTGTACTCACAGTCAAACTCACCCCATTATGATAAAATATTTTTTGGCTGGTAAAAGTTCAAAACACGAAACCAAGACCAACATTCATAATGTATTTATACATTACTATTAAAGACATTGTTTTTACAGTATTATTTACTATCTTTATTTCATTAAAGTGAAACTATTATGTGCATTTCAGGCTAATTTATTTTTATTTCTGAGACCAGAGAGCTGGGATTGATCGAGTTATTGTCACAAATCGCTTTATTTACTTCAGAACGACCCTCTCTGTAGGCTGTCTGATCAGCCTGTGGGCAAAACGAGTGGATTGAGACTCTTCTGCATTAAGCCCCGCCTCCCGCCACTGCACTACATCGGGAGCGCGCACCGCAACTGCTGTCGCCGTCATTGTAACATCTCATAAACAGAAGGATTAGGCTAATATGAACTCAATAAAAAAAACAAAATACAATGTCAACACATAGCAAACAGCCCTACATGTTGGAACCTGAATCAGACCCTGAAAACGAAGTGGAAAACAGCAACCCACAGCAACGAATGCAGCAGGATGTCTCTCTTTGGTAAACTCACCAGCCATCGTTGGAAATAACTTTATCCGACGTTTTCCACCCACCTGATGTATTTGTACATGCCATTGCTAACCAGTAGAAGGTAACCAATCACCGAACCTCATCCCCCGGGACGTCACAAGGATTTCAAAGTAGAAAAAACTCTCTAAAACGACGCGTCTTTCGTTGCCATGGAAACCGAACGGAGAGAGTGTTGGAACTCAAACTCAAACATGTGTTTAGATGATAAAAACAGTGCCATTCACATGTCTGATGAGGATTCAACACTGTAACACTGTAGAAAGCTCAGAAAACTCGAAATACCACAGTAGGACCCCTTTAAACAGGGTATGATTTGATGTGGTTCCAGTACAAAATATTCAGCTGAGACCTACATTATAACCCTTCAGGATTACTTACAGCTAATGCGGAAAAAATATAAGTAGTTTTCAAAATAATAAAGCTTACAGGACATGGAAAATAAAATGTAACACCACTTACAGAATAACTTTTATCCATGCATGTTAGTTGTAATTATGACATTTTTTGCCTACGAATTCTATAATTCAACATTCTTAGTGTCAGACTCAAGCTGATCTCGACAGCTTTCATTCAATATTATCCAAGTTACCAGTTTTTATTTTCAGCCTTCTGATACCAAAATTATCATCAGGAGGAAATACTGAGCAGTTTGGAGCTGAATTAGCTTCTGGATTATCTACAATTCTTACCACTGTCTTGGTCTCTTTACTCTTTACTTCCTTTCATTTTCTATATTTATTTCTCAATTTTATAAACGTTTTCTCTCACGCTTGTTTACTTAAAGACCCACCACTACTCAAGGCAAGGCCTGATCTTGTGTTAGTTAATATTTGTTAGCTTATGCCGTGCACCCTCGTTATTTTCTTTGGTAAACTATGAATTCCTACACCTGAGTGTCCTCTGATGCTTCGCCCTCGGGGTTGTGAAATTGAAGCTTTGTGAAGCCCTGAATCACTTTGCCATGATATCGACCAGCTACTTTGAAACATTTGAGACATCTGCTGGCTGTGCATGTGTGATGTACCAGAGAGGAAGCATTACAATGGTGTCATTACTTCAAGAAATAGTTACTTACTTCATTACAACACAGAAAAGTCATGCACAAGTTCTCGTCAACAACTTAGCAGTGGAGACGGTCAGCAGCTTAAGTAGGAAAATCTTCACATTGTCTTGACAGAACACAAATAGCTCAGCAAGGGCTGTACTTTGTTTGTTAGATGAAAAGGACTCACCTTGTTTCTCCCATCCCCATCACCTACAACAGGGGCACCGAGGAGAGCATGCTCACCTGCTGCACATCAGTCTGAGCAGGTTAGCAGGAGCATTTTGGACTGGAAGTCTCCTCATAGACAGCAGAAAAAAAATATTGGGACATCTCTCCCTTCCATTCAGAGTCTTGCACAGAAACAGACCATCCTCAGGGACCCCACACAACCCCATCATGGACTGTTTTCCTCATTGCCCCCAGGGAAAAGCTTCTGCAGTGTCTGTAACAAAACAGCCAGACTCTTCAATAGCTTCTTCCCCTCAAGCTATGAGACTACTGAGCCCAACGACTTTAATAACTAACACCCCATCAACCCTTTTCCAACACCCCCGAACATACTGATGGTGCACTTGTGATGTGTTCATATTGTAATGTCTTATTTTCCTGTTCTGAAATGCAGAGATATTGTTCTCAGGCATTTTTAGGACTAAGATGAACATATTAGCATTAGCATTTTCTATCATCTTTGTAGCTGGGGTTCCAGGTGTTAAAGCAAAACGATCAAATATATTAGTTTTTTTTTTGTTTTTTTTTTTAAAGTTCACAGTGGCTGTTTTATTTGAAATACAGACCAACACCGGGTTTAAACAATGATCAGTTCTGCAGGTAATCCTGCCAGGCTCATGACCATATTTATAACTGCACATAGAACCAAACAGACAGCCTCTGTTTCAAGATTGCAGGGAACTTCTGTGGTTTCAACATCAACACAAAACTCAAACCAGCTGCAGGCAAATGTAAATGACTTACCCCAAAACTTGTGACAATGAAATGTCATCAGGTCCACATTTGATCCCTCTGATATTACCTGGACTGCTCCTTCCTGCAGTGCAAAGTACTTGGAGTAATGTCTGTTTCTGTCCTGCAGCACCTGTCCTCCTCCCATCCTATTTATGTTGCCAGATCTCTTCTGCTTGTGTGATATGATTAACTGTCAGTTGTTTAAGGAAGCTTCTTGACTTCACACACATTGTGGAGCTGAAATATTTCCATCATCACCGCGTGTTGGACTGAGCACAGAACCTGGTGTTGGCATCAAAGGCGGAAAAAGAAGCAGTTCCTACATTTCAATGTAGGAACTGCTTTAAATACATAAATGTTGATATTGGAGGAATAGATATTTCAGGATTGATCCAAACATCACTACAGCCATAGACACATTCTTACTAAAAGACTTTATTTATCTATGCATAATCACTGGCACACCAACCCAAGAGTTGTATGGCCCATCAGAAATCCCAAATTCCCTGATCACAGACTCTGGCATTGTGTGCAAACTTATCTGTGCAGTTGTTATTACATTTTTTAGTTTTAGCTGTTAACTTTTCGCTTGATTGTGAGCTTTTCATTAGAAGCTGCAGTATCTTGGGTCTTCCATTAGATCATTTAGGCATCCTATCAGGCCTTCTTGGCCTGTGGAACTCTGGAGGCAGCTGATAGGTATCTACAGGCTAAGTGGGATGTGGCTTTGGTTTTCACAAAGGCATGGGAGGAGTTTGGAGAGGCCATGGAGAACAACTTCTGGACGACTTCGAGGTGATTCTGGTCCACCATCCAGCAATTCAGGAGGGGGAAGCAGTACTCCGTCAATGCTGTATAGTTGGAGATGGGGAGCTGCTGACCTCAACTCGCAAGATTGTGGGTCGGGGGAAGGAATACTTTGAAGACCTCCGCAATCCTACCAACATAACTTCTGATGAGGAAGCAGAGCTGGGGGACTCAGGGGTGGACTCTACTATCTCTGGGGCTGAGGTCGCTGAGGTGGTTAAAAAACTCTTTGGTGGCAAGGCTCCAGGGGTGGATGAGATCTGCCTAGAGTTTCTTAAGGCTCTGATTGCTATGGGGCTGTCCTGGCTGACCTGTCTCGGTGTGGTGGAAATGTGGTGGTCCACCATTTCAAGAAGGGGGACTGGAGGGTGTGATCCAACTATAGGGGGCTCTCACTTCTCAGCCTCCCCAGAAAAGTCTATTCGGGGGTCCTGGAGAGGAGGGTCTGTTGGATAGTCGAATCTCGGTTTGAGGAGGAGCAGTGTTGTTTTTGTCCTGGTCGCAGAACAGTGGACAAGCTCTGCATCCTCTTTGGCGTCCTGAAAGGGGACATGGGAGTTTGCCCAACCAGCCTACATGTGCTTTGTGGACTTGGAGAAAGCATTCGACCGTATCCCCTGGGGGCTCCTGTCGGGGGTACTCCGGGAATATGGGAGAGTAGAGCCGCTGCTCCTCCGCATCGCGAGGAGCCAGTTGAGGTGGCTCGGGCATCTAGTCAGGATGTTTCCTGGATACCTCCCTGGTAAGGTGTTCCACGTCCCTGTGGAAGATGACCCCGAGGAAGACCCAGGACACGCTGGAGGGATTATATCTCTCGGCAGGCCTTTGACTGCCTTGGGGTACCCCCATCAGAGTTGGCAAATGTGGCTGGGGCAGAAAATGGATGGATAGATGGATGTAACATATATTATTTTATAATAATATATCTTTTCTTTTTAAAAAATATTTCTATTGAACCATAATTAGAAGATAATGTAATGATTTTCATAGGTGTTTGGAATTGCAGGTACAGTGTTAAGCTGGTTAAAATCATATTTATCTGATAGACTTCAGTTTGTTCATGTAAATGACAGGTACTCCTCACAAACTACAGTAAGGCATGGAGTTCCTCAAGGTTCTGTACTTGGACCAATACTCTTCACTCTATATATGCTCCCTTTAGTCAAAATTATTAGACAACAAGGAATAGACTTTCATTGTTACGCTGATGATACTCAGATATACTTATCCTTTAAACCAGATTAAACAAATCAGCCCGATAGGCTACAAAATTGTCTCATAGACATAAAGACTCGGATGACTAGAAATTTTCTCCTGTTAAACTCAGACAAGACTGAAGTAATTCTCTTTGAATCTGAAAAACTCAGAGCTAAATTTTCCAGTTTTGTAATGCACCTGGATGGCATTACTTTAGCTTCCAGTGCTACAGTGAGAAACCTTGGAGTTATATTTGACTCTGACCTGTCCTTTGGCCCACATATTAGGCAGGTTACTAAAACAGCCTTCTTTCATTTACGTAATATAGCCAAAATTAGGGACATTCTGTCTCGGAGTGATGCAGAAAAACTGGTTCATGCTTTTGTTACTGCAAGACTAGATTACTGTAACTCTCTATTACTGGGCTGTCCTAAATATGCCCTGAAAAGCCTTCAACTGATCCAGAATTCTGCAGCCAGAGTCCTGACCAGAACCAGCAGGAGAGATCATATTTCTCCAGTTTTAGCCTCTCTTCATTGGCTGCCTGTTGCATCTAGAACAGAATTTAAAATCCTTCTCCTTACATATAAAGCCCTCCACAACCAGGCACCACTATATATCAAAGACCTCATCGTTCCTTATATTCCAAGCAGAGTACTTTGTTCCCAGACTGCAGGCTTACTTGTGGTTCCTAGAGTCTCAAAGAGCCGAGCAGGAGGCAGAGCCTTTGGTTATCAGACTCCTCTCTTATGGAATAAGCTCCCAGTTAGTGTTAGGGAAGCAGACACTCTCCCCACCTTAAGACTAGGCTGAAGACTAATCTTTTTGATAAGTCCTATAGTTATGAATCTTTAGCATCCCTTAGTTATACTGCTACAGTTATAGGTTTAGACTACTGTGGGACATTTCCTGATACACTGAGCTTCTCTCTCTCTCTGTCTTTATCTCTCTCTTTTAGTGATTTGACGCTATATAAATAAAGTTGAATTGAATTGAATAAAAGTTTTATTTATTATTACTTTTGTCAGTTTCAGCTTATTTCATAGGCAGCTGTTTTTCTTTTACCTTCTTCAAAGAGAGGGTATGAATAAATTTGAAGACGATGGTATGTCAGTGAAAATCCAGCACACTTACATTATGAAACAGAAAGAAAGAAACAAAAAGCTTCTGTATATTTATTTTAGAAAGCAATAACATTTATTGAAAAGACTTTTGGTATGTAGAATGAATAATTGAACGATTTTAAAGCCTTTTCACTAAATAACCCAAAAAACTGCCTGAACATGGCCATGTCACGTTTGTTTGAAGGGCTAAATTGTAATAATTAATGTACTGACCTGAATGATCCATCTATGTCTTCACAGCATTAATTTAAAAGCAGTAGTAATTAACACAAACTTTCTGGCCTCATTTCTAGGGTAGGATTTACACATTTAGAGAAGAAACTTTCACTTGAAAAGTCCCTTGCTTCTAATACCCTGCAGCCAGCTGCTGTTGACTCTGTGGCGTGGAGTCAGCTCTCCATATCTGTACATAATGACCTCCTCACGAGGGTGGCTGCTATCGTCTCAGCAGCATGCCACTCCAAGTCAATTATAACTGGACTGGAAACCTGGTGCAAAGAAAAGAGTTGAGACGAGAGTGACAGCTGGAGTATAAGAGAACAAGAGGAGAGTTGGAGGGAAAGGTAGATGTGTGAAAAATCTGGAGAAAAGATAAGGAGAGGCAGGGAAGATGGGAGTGGGTGAGGATATCGGAAAGGAGACTGTGGAGGGAGAGAGAGAAAAGGTAGAAAGGATAGAGAGGACAGAGACGTCAATGTTAGAAAAAAAAAGAGAAGTGGACACAGTGGGTGTGAATTCATTGAGAGATTAGTGAGAGTCTCTGTTCTTAGTTGGAGCATATACTGGTGTCTCAGTCTGAGCCATCAGAGAGTTCTTTCTCTGCGGAGGTAAAAACTGGCCAGCTGCTGGGAAGACGGAGGAGGGGCAGGATGGAACGAGAGGACGGCAGGAAGGATGGAAGGATCTGAGGTGGACACTGGAGGCAGAGCTGGCATTTATCCTTTCCTGGCCCTCTCTTTGCCCCAAATCTTTGCTTTCCCCCTCTCCTCTGCCTCTCCCCAGTAATAAGCGTTACATCTGATCCAAAACACAGTTCTTTGTGTTTGTGAAACTCAGCCGGACTATGGCACTGTGGCAAAGAGGAAGACATTGTTAAGTTGCCAATTCCCTGTGCTGAGTGAACTCACCAACTGTCGTTTTCTCCCTCTCTGCATGTACGTATCTGAGAGTATGATGATTAATGGTAGACATTGTCAGTAATTAGTACTTTCCCAAAGTCCATTTCTTTCTGTAGGCAAATTGTTCAGTTCTTGATCCTGGGGACCCACTGAGATTAGGTCTTCGGTGTTATGTGTAAATTCTTTGTACATGACTATACCATAAAACATTTTCTAAATTGCAGGAAATAAGTTTAACGTTTGCTTTTACAAAAGTCCTGATCCACAAATAAACAGCTGAAGCCTGGTGCAGAAATTAAGCTGCAAAAACCATGTAGGTCATTCTGAATGTCTGCTCCCTCCAAACTGAAAACAGCCAAAACACAAACTGATCACTCAAGTTGGCATTTTAATGCATTCTCAGTATTCTCCAATATTAGACCCCCAAACAAGGCTTTTCTTTTCAGGCATTTGGCATTACACTGAATACCAAATAATTTAGCAAAATGATGTTTTTGTTCATTTCTCATAAATAATCGTTGCAAATGACACTGGATATTTGTTTAATCATTGATGGATTATATTGGATTCTAAAATAGTCTAAAATTTTATTAAATAAACCTTACCCGAAAATTCATTGCAGTTCATTGCAGAAGGCAGAGTTCTTTTTTTACTACAGCAGGAAATGGTCTGTTAGAAATTGCTTGTGTTTTGCAGAGGAGCCCTACTATCTCACTCCCCATTATATCAGCTCGAAACATAATTCCACCACCACCACCTTGCTGATGTCAAAGAAACTAAATGGCAACCCTGTCTGAGATTGTCAGTAAATTGAACAGACAGCTGAAACAACACAAGAAAAATCTTTCAATAAAATATCTCAAATGTTTAATTAACTGAACACTTAATGGATATAAAATTTATTCTGAAAATTGTAAGGTCAGTTTATCTATATTTCATAATCACATTTATAATTTGGTACACAAGGTAAATACCTCCACCAAGGAGGTTATGTTTCAGCTGATGTTTATATGTCTGCTTGTTTTGTTTTTTTTTTTAGCAACTTCATGCAAAACTACTGGACAGATTTTCTGAGAATGAGTTTTGGTTTAACTTCAATTCCATTCAATGTTGGGTGTGAGCTGGATCACCATCTGGAACCGGGAATTTTTTGAAGGATTATTTATCATTTGAAATAGGGTTATTTCCATGTGTATGCATATCTACAATAAATGGTCAGGATGCTTAGTCTAAAAATAAAGGAAAACTTAACCAACAGCTATGATTTGGATCACAACAAAAGTTTATACACTAAGGTCCAAAACAGAAAAAATGAGGGGATATTTAATATTTTCATCACTGCAAGAGAATAAATTAAAATACAAATGTTCAAACAAAAAAACACCACAAAGTACCGACACTGGGGATTCATAATCAATGAATCTAAGAATCTAATCGTAAAATGAATGTAGGACAATAAGGGTGGAAACAAGCTACTTGGTGGATGTCTTCATGATTCTCAGTGCTTTTCTAGTTTTAAATAAAACTGATGGACTCAAAACATGAATAAATAAATTCAACCCTTTAATATAACTTATAGTTATCAAGGTGGATGCAGTTCAGTGGCTTATTCTGTTTCCCCATAAACTTGCCTTGCCTTGCCCATCCCAGCAGCTGTCTCTCATTTAATCCTTCTACTAATGTATTTTAATTCATGTTCCTTATTATTCTGTCAAATTTCCAAGCTTAAAAACAAAATTAATTTTCTTTTAGATTCTCCATCTGGAGGTAACACATGGCAACATGGGGAAAACATCAGTGGACGTCCTGCATTTCAAAACAGCACTGCTATGCTAAAAAAAAAGAGAAAAGCAAAAAAAAAAAAAAAAAAAAAAAAATCAAGCCACCTACTGAGCTGAAAATGTCAAGAATAAGCTGCCTGAGAGATATTCACAAATCGTGGGCAGCAGCAGCAACAGCAGCAGCGGTGGTGTAACAGTGACACTTTTGGAAAAATGCAGATCTCCTTGAGGCATGACCTTGTTGTAATTGTGCTGGGCAGTAAAAAATGCAGCAGCATAGCTGTGGCTTTCATTTCCTCTGAATCTGTGTTGTATTAATGTCACAGAATACAGATTTGCACATATAGCAGCACATCTGCAGCTGTGAAAGATTGTAGAAGTGTGTGTTTCTTAAGGAAAAGGCCGAATACCTGGGAGGCACAATGTTCTTGCAGGATATTTTCAGTGTAAAAGTGTGAGTTTGTGGGTTTGCTTTGTGATGTATGTGTGTGTGTGCGTGTGTGTGCATGTGCTGGATGACAGAGCAGCTTTTCCCGAGGGAAGAGGGACACCAATAGCCATCACTGTAGTGGAATCCTTGGCAACAGCAAGCTTTCACTCACATTGCCCTGTCTCTCTCTCTATCTGAATGTCTGGCTGGAGACACGCAAACACACACTTAATAAACCAGTCTCGCTCTCCTTTAGCCTCTCTTCTTCTGTCTCTCTCACCAAAACAAATTCTTGTCACAGTCCTTCCACGTCACACTCACTCATTTTCAATTACCAAACAGGTAGCTGCCGTTCCAAGACAATAGCTCACCAGACTTGATTACCTCTTCCCATGGAGCCGCTCGGGCAGCAGATGAAGTCTGAGGTATTGAACGCAGTGACAGTTCTGGGATGTGTTGCTTAGAGGCTGCTTTATTTATATTGACGTGCACACAGAAGTTTGTGAGTTGAGAATTTTTAATAAAATACAATTTGAGTCAAGCTTATTCAAAGTTATTTTGAGTATAATTCAGCTTTTCCATCGAAAACAGAAGAGATGTGTTGCATGCGACATGTTCCCTTTGCTACATGAAGCAGAAGATTGTTTTCTTTCAAGTTTCAATAAACAAAAGTACACATTTGACTAGAAAATGAGCTTCTGCCTTTGTTTTGGCTCAGTTTGCAGCTCTCTGTGATTGTCTGAGATTCACTTAGATATCCCATGATAACTTGACTCTTTTTGGGTGTCTTTGTTGTCATTTTTTAATGTGATTAAACCTGACTGGTGTCTCATTTAGTTCATTTCATGTTTTGTATTGTTCACAGTAGGTTACTTTGCATCTCTTCATGGTTGGTTTGCTTCTCATTTTGGTCATTCTGTGCCCCTTTGTCATTGCTAATTCATGTGTCTGATTGTTGATGATTACTAATTGTGTCTCCTTGTCTTCATGCTTTTTTTTGTCCCAGTTAATCATTTTTGCCTCTCATTCTGATATTGTGATTGTTTTGTGGTGAAATTTGTCTTCTTGCAGGTAATGGTAAGTTTACCTGTCTCTGTGAGTGTTTATTGGCCTGATATCTTAATTTGCATATCAGTCGATTTTGGTCATTTTGCACATTTTCACAGTTGTGCTGTTACTTGTGCTTTTTGGTTTGATTCTATTTTCCATTTTTTCTCTCATTCAGCTGGTTCTGTGTCTCTGTATGACAGATTTGTTAAACTTCAGGATGCCGCGGTCTGTGACAAAACTGAACAACATTCTCATTGAGAGTGAACGTTTTTATGCTGAGTCATGCAGGAGTTCTCTTTGGCAGAGCCTGCTAGACCTTGTGATGATCTCTACTCTAAATGCAGGTTGAATGCAAGTTGTGGAATTGCCCTGGGGCTTGCATGACAAGATCATCTATAATCCTCCTAGAATATTAAAGCATAGCAACCGGGCCTCCCTCAATAAAGCAGAAAAAGCAGATGATACATTTAAACTTTGTGGAATCCACGTATGAACCTACAGACATGAAGAGTATATATCATTATCACTGAGCTTAACCTTCTTTACTTTTTAAAGTGGACAAGTGATAAATGATGTGAGGTAAAAAGATGAGATCTCGTGCAACGCTGTGTATAAAATGAAACTGTGCGGCAGCATTCATAAAACAGATGGTAAGGAGCAAACCTGAAAAATAAATTCTTATTTCATAAGAACATCAGTGGTTTGGAAGGTTAATCTGAAGGATGTAACAAATAATGCACTACAAAATTATTTCAGTTTTGGCATAAACAGCAGCGTGTTCGCTAACTCTGGCCACATTTACATGGGAGTTTTAATTCCTCTTTAATTCCACTTTAAACTGACAAAAAATGACCATGTAAACACCTAATTCTGAATGCAAAAGTCAGTTTGGAATTACATTTAATTCCTAAATAAGTGGCCGGTTTATTTACATTTTAAATCTGAACTGAATGATTCCTCTGTCATTTATACCTTCATTCTCCTCTAAGTTAATTCATGTCGTTGTGCATTCTCCTTACCTTGTCCTGTCCCGATGATGCACATATTCCATGCATTGTTTTGCCTCCCGTCTTCGGTAGTCTAAGTTCCTTCTCCTGCTCTGCTGCTGAAAGAGAGGGAAGTTGTATGTTTGTGTCAAGCTGTTGTTTCAAATTTATAATTGGAAAAACAGAGAAACTGATACTTATGAAGTTTTCCATGATACAGCTGAAAAGATGAGAAGCAGGAAGCGAACTCGATAGACATAGGTACGTCACTTCTATCCTGTGTCAAACCAGGACCCTTCCAGACCCGAAAGCAGAATTAAGGACATGTAAACCTCCATTTGGAATTATTATTTCCATGTGAACTTGTAGGAGAATACTGTTTATTAGGAATTATTTAATTCAGAATGATTAATTCTAAATTAAAACAACATCATGTAACTCTACCCCCATGTCATAGATTTCCACTGAATTTGATTTTATCTGGTCTGATTTTATTCTTCCTTTTGGGTCCTTTCTGAACGTGTTCCTGCTGGACCACAGCAGCTGTGGGATGCAGTCGATGGGTATCCAAATAAAAATGAAATGAAATGAATACTGCTGGTTGTTTTGAAGTTGCAAGCTTTCACCTGCTGCCAAAGTTACCAGCAGTTAGTGTAATGTTTCTTGTGAGATTAAAGAATTTGTCACAAGGCCTCTGCTGAATAATACGCTTTGTTCTGCTTTTGAAACTGTTGAGGTGCTGTTTACAGAATGACAAGTAAGCAGGCATTGTACAGACCCAATGGCAAGTTTAATATTCAAATGCTTTACGATGACCACCATTTGTCTTGCACCAACGCTTACAGTTTACAGTACAGTTTTAAGATGTCATTTTATTTGACATGGAAAATGTGATTTTCCACATCACATTGATAATTTAAAACCTATGATAATTTAAAACCCATTAAATGACTATGATCTTAAATGTGTCCTTTTAAACTACCGGTAGATCAACTAAAAAGGTTTAAATAAACATGCCCAATCAGTTTAATTTATGTTTGTCCTTGGTGAGAAACTAATAAATGCAGAGATATGGGTGCATCCAGTTGTGTAGTCCAGGGTATACGCAGGTATACGGAGTATACCTACTTATTTTTCAGTCAGCATTGAGTATACCCACTTCCCAACCCCCCTGTAATGCTGTTTTTACAATTACAAAGTCAATACACATGTACTAATGTAGCAGCTCAGCAAAGGTAACCTATGCTATACTGGTGGAGTTTGCCATCAGCTGTGTTAAGTTTAGCCTAAACATTGACATAATAAAGATATATGTATATATATCTATAAATCTGCTTCTCATTAGTCTGTTGGCCAGTATTGGTTTAGTAATTCTCTTCCTCTCTGAAACCAATCAGCAGAAATTATGTGACAATGAGCAAATATACTGAAGGATTTTTGGGGTAAACGAAGTAGAGTAGTTTTACATTTTTTTGAAACAGTGTTTTTCTGGGCTACTTTCCCCCCTCTTTAAAAAAGATGGGGTAAAAAATTGGAAAATACTCATTTCTTGAGGGACCACTACACCTACAACCACTCAAATTGCTGTCCTTATGTTTCAGTACTCTTGAGCACTCCATAGCTTTCCAGTCGATATCTTGTTTACATCTCCGAAAGCAATTATTGTGAGATTAAAGCAGGAAGAAAAAATTGAGCAGTTTTATTGTAAAATACCCTCCCCCATGTCCTGCTGTGCCACCAGAAAATCTTGACTTAAACATCGCATGCTTTGGCATTGACTTGGCACCACCATGCAGCATGAAGTTTATCGCAGTTTAGATTACATTTAGGTATCACATGTGAATTTGCATTAGAAGCCGAATGGCTGAGGAAAAGTGTTTCTATAGCAACCTGTAGAGCTATGATGGATTGCAGAACTCCCATGTGCCAGAACACACAGACACATTCATGCTTCTGTGAACTTAAGAAGCAGCTCACAGGTGGAGGTGAAAACTACAAGCTAGTACACAACAATGGCAGTCTCCTCTGATAGATCAATGTGGAATATTTGTTTGTGGGTGGAGGGAGAGAAAGACAGAAGGTGAGTTGTTTTCACCTCATTGGAAAACAGCATAATATGAGCTAACAGCTGAGATTTGTCCAGAAGCAAATAACACCATCTGCATCTGAGAAATACATGCATCCCTTCTGCTCACTGATATCAATCCTCTCACCGATAAGGACACAAAAGAATCCCCACTTATGACCAAGAAACACAGGCTGTAGATTATCGTGATGAAAACAGACTTTTGTGGCTGAATGCAAAGCTGCAACAGATCCGCTTCATTAATATTGATGCCAACGATTCACATGGGTTCACAGGAAGCAGGAATATCAAGGATATTCTGCTTTAACCAGCCCTGTCAAGTAAGTTGCTCTTTGCCTGCCTGTCTAAGCTAACACACAAAACTAACACACACATACAGAAATAATACACTCTTATCTCTCACATATTGCATAAATCCCATAATTACAATGCTTTTCACAGTTTTTCTGTGTTCCTCAATGCTAATCATATGAATTACAATCATTTCATGAATATTTTGAGGAGAAAAGGAGCCCCATTGTAACCTCAGGTAAAATCTGCTGCTATTTCAAGGCAAGTTGACCTCGACAATCCCCCGGTGGCCCACACCAACCCTCTTCCTATTCCCTTCTTTCCTCCCCTACAGCTATAGCTGAAAGTAAAGGTGTTAAGAATGCAGTCTTACTGAGAAGAGGTAAATGTTTTAAAAGGCACAAATAATAATCTTTAAATGAGCAAAAATAAATATTTAATGTCACCTGACCATGGTCTAACTTTTCATGAGCTTTTGTTTAAGTTCAAACAGAAGGTAGTGCTCAAAACAACATCTTGCTCATATTATTGTATATTGTCCGCAGTTCCTGAGGTAGGGTTGTGCAAAATATTAAAGATCCCAAAATGCATATCATGACATGAGGCAAAACAACTGTGGCCAAGAACTGTCACTGCAAGCCACAACACAACATGTTGCAACACAACACAATTAGCTGCAATGAGCAGCAGTGGAGTCCTTACAGTCACTGGAAAGTGCAAAACCGATTTACATTAAAAAAAAAACAAAAACAACAACAACAAAAAAAAAAAAACTGAAACAACTTGATACAACTGTAATTCAAGAAATTTAAAGAAATTAAACTATGATGCAGATAATATCAGGATTTTTACTGGCTAACAAGTCGTTTTGTACTTCATACACACATCGTCATTATGAAAATCCCATAAAGAAATGTATATGATGCACCCTTCCAGTTTAAAGGTGACCAATGTGGCTGCTGAAGAAGTAAATAGAGCTGCTGCATGCTCGGTGAAGGTGCGACTTATAATCAGGTGTGGGTGCACTCTATGATCTTGAAATTGCGATACATAGACATGACATATGTTTATTATATTTATAATGAGATATATAAATAGTTAATTCATCACTTTGATAAAAACTGAGTTTAAAATGTGTGAATCATTAAATAACAGGAAACCTTTTCTGTTAAAAAAAAAACAACTATAAAACCAAAAATGCATTTTCTTTAAGGGGATTTGAATATCATTGTTTTCAAGTTATTTGTTCATGTAAATCTATGTAACCTGTAAAATGTTCACATCGTGTTTTAAACGCTCTGCTGCGCACCATCCATCCATTACTCTGGGATCGGTTGCTCGTCCTTGCGAGCTCACAGAGGATTTGGTGAGGATTAATTCTTTTTCTTATCAGGTATGTAACATGCAACACTGAGCATAACTGTAACACATTAGCCTGTTTGTCTTATGCTGCTAGTGTAAAAAAATATATTGTATTCTGTGAGAAAGTGATAGCATATGCCCCATGTGTTAGCCACGCTAGTACGGGTATGCAGCGTTCGAGTTACTGTTAAGCATTTGTGTAAACAAATATTGTAGGAGCAACTTGCTTTTCTTTTGACAATTATATCCAAGTAAAGTCCTTTAGTCAAGAGGAAACATTGTCTCGTCTCTCTTCTGAATATGATTTCTTTTTATCTCTGTCAGACGCCTCTTCTCAGCAGTGCAATATTCATATTTTGGGAAAGAAATGTTCATTTTAGGAAACAAATTTACAAAATATTAAATACTTGTGCAGATGCTGAGACAAAGCTACATAAGGTTCAACACAGATACAAGTCCCAGAACGTATAACAAAAGATGGATCTTAATAGAAAAGGAATGGACCAAATACCGGAAGTAACATGGGGAGGTTAGCGCTGTTTTTGAATAGCAGAACAATGTTTTTACTTTTTATGGGGAGTCAATCTTAGCCTTTTCTTTCAGCAGACATGCTTTCAAACTTTGGATGGATTCACTTAACACTAAACGGAACAGCAGGAGGTGAAGACAGTACTATGACTGAGGTGCATGGGAGGTGAAAGTGAATCAAGCTCTCCTGATTATCCTGACATTCTCTAGATGAAGGAAATTAAGGTGCATAAATGGAGTGCTGCATATGCTCCCCTTTTAAGTACTGAGAGGAGAATCTGCGGGAGGCCTTGGAGCATTTAAAAAACCTTCTCACAGTCACTCAGTCTGTTTGTAAGTGGCACCTGCCAATAGCCCTTCAATAAGTCCAGCTTGGTCACATAGCTCGCCCCCCCCACTTGATCTACACAGTCTTCCATACGAGGAAGAGGGAAGGAGTCAGGCCTGGACACCGCATTAACTTTACGAAAATCTGTGCAAAAGCGAGGACTATTATCGGACTTTAGCACCAAAATACATGGCGAGGCCCAGCTAGAATCAGAGGGTTCAACAATGTTATTTTCCACCATATAACCTACTTCAGCTTCCAGCTGTTTACGCTTCTCGGGATGTACTCTGTAAAACCTTTGTCTAATTGGAGGTGAATCTCCGACATCTATGTCGTGTTCAAATAAGTTGGTACATGAAGGCGTGTCACCAAACAGGCATGGAAACTCTCGAATTAACTGAACAACCTGCCTGCGCTTAGACAGATCTAGATAACCCAAAGAACTGTCGAGTTGTTTCAGAAAGTCACTGTTTCTCAACCGACCGGACACTATAGCCTCATCTGGCTCTGGTGAGTCCCCAACCTCCAACTCTGCCACAGCTGGGGCCGGAACCACCGCACACTGAGGATGAGCTGTAGATAACCCAGCAGTTACAGCATCTGGAGAGAAATATGGTTTTAACAAGTTGACATGACAGAGCTGAGTTTTAGATCTACGTTCAGGAGTTGAAATCAAATAATCCAGGTCAGACAGCTTTTTCACTACAGAGAATGGACCAGAGAACTTAGCCTGAAACGGAGAAGTAACCAAAGGTAACAGAGCAAGAACTTGATCACCCGGCAGAAATTCTCGATGTACCGCATGCTTGTCATAACGGGTTTTCATCCTACCCTGAACATTAGCCAATCTTTTCTTAGCCACATTCTGAGCTGTGTACAACCTATGCCGAAAACCATTAACAAAGTCAATCAGGTTACTTGGAGGGTCAGCGTCTTTCCAACAGTCCTGTGAAAGTGCCAGAGGCCCACGAACCTTGTGACTGAACACAAGATCATTTGGACTAAACCCAGTGCTTTCCTGGACCACCTCACGAGCAGCCAGCAGCATCCAAGGTAAAGCCTCCTCCCAGTCACCTTTCATCTGGACACAAAAAGAACGCAACATTGATTTAAGGGTTTGGTGAAACCTCTCCAAAGCACCCTGACTCTGAGCATGATAGGCAGATGAGAAACTATGCTCAACTTTCAGCAATCCGATTGAATAATACGAGGCAATCCAAAAACAGAAATAAATTGGGACAATGCACGAACAACAGATTTAGCAGTAATGCTACGCAGAGGATAGGCTGACGGATATCTAGTGCATTGACACATTACAGTCAATAAGTAGCAAGCGCCTGACTTGGATGGTGGCAAAGGCCCAACACAGTCTATCAGCAGATGTTCAAATGGCTGACCAATAACTGGAATAGGACTAAGTCGGACCGGCTTCAATGTCTGGTTTGGCTTACTAGTTAATTGACATGTATGACAGGACTTACAATATGCCGACACGTCCCTCTTCAAACGAGGCCAAAAGAAATACCTCATAACGCGGTCATATGTCTTCCTGACACCCAGATGTCCACACTGGTCATGAGCAATCTGCAAAACAGTCTTACGAAGTTGCAAAGGCACAACAACTTGGTAAACAGGGTCCCCCACGAAGCCCTCCAACTGAGGCATCCATTTTCTCATTAACACATCATTGTGCAGAAAGTAACAATGAGAACGGCTTCTAACCTCAGAAGGAGAACAGACCCCATCCCAGAGCTTCTCCAAGGAGCCATCTGCCATCTGCTCCTTCACCAGCTCACTATGAGAAACAAACCAAGGAGCAACAGGCACAGCAACATCACTGTTAGGAACATCTTCAGATTTTAACCGTTTAGAACGAGTCACTGCACAAGCACCAAACACATCAGAAAACAGTTTTTTCCTCATGGTCACTGCATACCACAGGATCCCCGGCTACTTTAACTGGAGGATGAACATCCACCCAGACCCGGCCACCTGCTATGTCATTCCCCAAAATCAGAGCTACGCCATCCACTGGTAACGCTGGACGAACCCCAATGGACACTTCACCCTGAAAGAAATCACAATCCAACATCATCTTGTGCCGTGGCACACTCAAAACGCTCATGCCCATACCCACAATAGGAACACAAGTGCCAAGAGAGGATTTCTCAGAAAAAGGCAGAACAGAGGATACTATAAAGGAATCAGCCGCACCCGTGTCGCGCAGAATTCTCACGCGCACCCGTTCACTACTCCCCACAAGAGATACAAAGCCCTCAGTAATGAACGGTAAATAGCACTTTAACTCAGGCGCAACCTCAGTAACCTCCGGTAACCTCGAACTCTTGACAGACGCAGCACACATTGCAGGTTTAGACGATGCAGATTTAGACCTCAGTGCATGACAATCTCTTTTCCAATGCCCACGTTTATGACAATAATTGCAGATTTTATCAGACTCACGAAGACGACCACCTCTAAACTGCTTCAGGTGACCTCTTAGAAAAAAATTCACAAGACCCAGACTCGAACGTTTTACCTGCGGAGTGAACCAGATGGTAATCGTCCGCGAGCGCAGCCGCCTCCGACACCGTTTTCGCACCACGCTCACTGACATACACGGCAATCCGCTCGGACACAGAATTTTTGAACTGCTCTAACAAAATAAGCTCACGCAGATCCTCTTTTGACTTAACACCAGCTGAAGAACACCAGCTATCAAAGTGCGTAACTAATTCGCGCATAAACTCCAAGTGTGATTTATCTCCCCGTTTCCACCCACGAAACCGCTGCCTGTATGCCTCAGGAACCCGTTCATAGGCCTTCAAAACAGCTGCTTTAACGGCAGAATACTGGGCAGAGTCCACACTACTCAAAGCAGAAAACGCCTGCTGCGCTTTACCAACCAAAACGCACTGTAACAAAAGTACACGAACAGAATCAGACCAACCCCGAACTTCTGCGAGACGCTCAAACAAAGAAAAAAAAGTTTCAGGGTCCTCCTCGTTAAACCTCGGAACAAGCCTCAAATCACTCAATTCATCTGACCTGGATCCATGCACTCCTGGGCGCACGCCAAACTCAGCCTACAGTTTGCCGTCGCTAACAAGATCCAATTTTCGCTTCTCTATTTCCAGCTTCATTTTCTCCATTTCCAATCTTATTTTTTGTTCATCAGCCTGCGCACGCAACACAAACAATTCCTTTTGCTGCTCAAATGTTAACGTGGCACCTCCTGTAGCCAATAACAAATCCTCACTCTGCTCCTCAAGTGACAAAACCCCCTTTTCAATCAACCCCGCTTTCAAATTACCTTTAACATATTCTAAACTTTTTCTTAAGTCACCAACTTCTATTTTATAAAGTTCAGCAATAGCGACCAGTTGTTTTTTATCGCAAAGCTCTAAACCACCAAAGCTTGGCGACTCAATAAAACTCTTAACAACCTCGTCCATGGCACAAACAACAACAAAAAACCTACCGGGAGCAGAAGCTTAAGTGATATCGTCGTGATGCTACACCCACAATAAAGACGAGGAACTCCGCTGGTCTACTCAAAGAAATCCCTGATTTAACTCCCCCCTAGTCTTCAGAAGACGTGGCGGTGGGGATTACCTGTTACTCACAGCGGCCGGATAGCCCTGTACAGACCCCGAGCCGACGAGAGGGAAAAGGGAAAGTGGATGCTTCGACCCGCAGCTTGTCTCCGTCCCTAAATCCCCCCAACGCGAACGCTCTCCTTGTGAGAACGACGCCTGAGCCTACAAGGAAAATCCCCCTCCTTTCACAAAAAGATGAGCATCACAAGTTATACACTTACCTTCAACACTCCCAAACAGCACAGCTGACAAAACCACGGACGACAAAAATCCTGCCCTGCAACGCAACTGACGAGCTAAGCCGCACACCCAGCCGTGTCTCCCCAAGAGCGCAAACCAAGCACCAAATATGGGCAACGACGTCACGGGGTAATCCCTGCACGCCAAACTAAACGCAGAACAATCCAAAATTACGCACAAAGGACTGACCCACGAAAGCGCTCCGATCATCCAAAAACAAAAACACGGATAATCCAAACTAAGCAAAATTTAACCAAGACTAAAACGCGAATGAGCTCCCTCACGCCTGCCCTCGTGAACGAGCACACAATTGTTTGACGAGCCCCCACGCTTGTTACGGCCACGGCTCAAGACCGCAACAAAGCGAGGGAGACAGAGACTGGGTAAAGTGCACGAAAGGATATTTATTACGGAAAGAAAGAAAGTACCAAAAAATAAGACTAACATAAGATAATTAACTTAAATGTGCAAGTAGTTGAAGAGCGGGGACAGCAGCGGGCGGCTGCTTGGGCGAGGTGGCACAGACACCCACGGGAGCACCGGAGGAGGAGCCGGAGCGCAGGAGAAGCAGAAGAGAGAGCACTCTGGTCCAGGACCACTTTTATAGGCGGAGAGGCAGACGGGTGGAGCCAGGGCAAATTGCGTCCAGGTGGACAATCAGCACCTGCACAGAGGGCAAAGGAGGAGCGGCTGCTGCAGCAAATCAACCCCCCCAAAGCCCCATACGTCCTGGGGACGTAACAAGTCTCACTGGCTTGAAGAGACTTATCTGATAGTTTGTAAAGAGGCATAAGCTTGCATACAATTTTTGACTCTTGCTTTGATGGTACAGTATGTGCCAGAGGCCTGCCTGCATCCTGCGTGACACTGACAGAGCACCACCAAACACCAAAAGCCACTCAATGTGACAGTGCCTCTCACAAGCTTTGCACCTCAGCTCGTGTGAAGCAGTCATGAGTCCAATGTGAGAGGTTAAAAGCAAGATTTTCTCTACCTGTTTGCCTCTCAGAGGCATGTGAAAACGAACCCAAATAGTGCAAATTTGTAAAATGTGAAAGCCTCACACACACACATTCTGGCCAAAGTTCCTTTTTTCCCCCATTTACCTCCTTAAAATAAATAAAAAGGTTTATTAACACTGGGAGGGGGTAAAAACACAAATGAAATCAAATAAAAATTAATTTGTAGCACCTTTCATACATAAGACATTGCGAAGTGCTTTACATATGTTAAAACAAGAAAGGCCACAAATATATGGACACACGTAATCATTTACACACACATACAATATATACCATTGGAATGACCATGACTTAGGGTGGGTCCAGATCAGCCAAAAGGCTGCAATACAAGGGCCACCCTGTCAAAAGCCACCCCCATGGCAACGGCCCAGCAGATTAAGTAGGCATAGCCCCTAGTGCGAAGGATCCCCATATATATATATCTATATATCTATATAGATATATATATATCTATATATATATATATGTATATATATATATATATATATATATATATATATATATATATATATATATATATATATAAATCTAGGTAATTGCACATTTAAATAATAAAGTGATAAAAAATAATAAAAACAAATAAATAGGTGAACAAGATCAAAACAATAATTACATCAATAAATAATCCTGACAATAACTAAAAACCAGTTAAGATGATCCAAAAGTTAAACCAAAAAGGTGGGTCTTAACCCCCCCCCCCCCCCCCCCCCCCCCCCCAAAAAAAAAAAAAACATTTGTCAGCTTGGCTTTTGTTATATATGAGTTGTGAAATATTAACTAAACTTATTATTTCATAGTATAAATGACTACATTTGCCTGGTGTATTTGAATGCAGCATGAAACTTTGCTTCAGAATTACAGTTTCAATATAATTGTTTACCACGTGCACCTTAAAAGTGTCACTTTTTGGGGGTTGTTAAAGGATTATAGATTCATAAGCAGTCTTTCAGATTTCTATTTTCCATTTGAGGGTAATTCATCCAAGTTTATGGAAGTTTTTAGCCGTTAACATGCAAAAATAACTCTGGGAAATTTACACAAGTTCACAGTCACAATCAGGCAGCAGCTGCTTTGCAGAAGTCCAGGAAAATCTCATCTGCTGCAACAGTAACTGGAGACAAGTTGCCTTTAACCTCATGTAGCCTCATGTGCACCTTCTTCCCCAAACACAGCAGAGCTTGCACCGGATGCCAACAATACACAGTCTGATGTGCTCTCTCTGACTTTCATGAAGCACAAAACACCTGCTTGGGAGGCAGTTAAAAGTACATTGTTTCTATAGAATTGAGAGAAACAAAAACAACCTGCTTGCTATGAAGCTGCAGCCCTGGACACCTGTGCTTGATGCTGCCTTCAGGTTCAAATCAATTTAAACTGTGTTTCTCCAGAGAAATGATGCGTATTTCCCACAATCCCATGCTGGATTTCATGGCACACATCCCTGAAAGACTGCAAAATTAAAATGACAATTTGAAATCTAAAATGTAATGCAATCTAATGATCTGTGGTCAACTCTTTTTAAGATACAAAATATGTTATTTACTTGATGCACAGCCTCCAATTAGAATTAAAAATAACATTGTTCTGCCTGGGACTAAAAATCACAGAATTATGCCAGTGAAAATTGCATTACTCACAGTCAAGTGAAACTAATCCCAGAGGACAAAGGCTTTGGACACACGAAGCAGGCCGGCCCATTGCCTTCCATATGGCTGTGTAGTGTGGTGATGCACACGCAGGCAAAAGTCAAACTCCAGCCTTTGCAGGTTACAATGTCAGAGGCTCAGCAGGGAAAAACTCTCACTCCAACCTGCATTTATTAAGGTCTTCACACATATACTTTTGAACAAACCCATCCTTCACGTTCATAAGGTTAAAATCAGAAGGTGCCCTGCAGAACTGATGCTTTTTACTGCCAAGGCGCTGAGTCAGGCAGGGTTAACAGCATGATAATCAAGGGCACCTCTGTGCTAGTTATTGCAGAAGGGGAAAGGACTAATCCTTTGTGAAAATTAACAGGGCACAGCTTTAAACCCATTAGCACTTTGTAGATGAGGTTAGGTGGTGATGTGTCTCAAATACTCAGTGTTACACAAAGCCCAGATGTTCATCAGAGTGCATCAGAGTCATTCTCAATTATTTCCTTTAAAGTAGTGCTATTTAACTTTCCTATCTAAAAAAATGTAACATTCACCTATTAACACACACACACACACACACACACACACACACACACTTCTATTGTTACATACTAAGTGCCTTTTAACTATCACTCACATTCATACTCCAATAGACAAACTGGGAGGGAAAGCAGGGTTTGGTGCCATGCCCAAGGATGATTCTGCATGTAGTCAGGAAGCCTGGAATCAATCCACCAACTTTTTGGTTGGCAGACAACTGCTCATCCTCCAGAGCTACAGCTTGTTATGATGACAGAATGACATTTATTATGTACAAACTGCCATTGCCCAGGAGCACCCCAAGGCTGAGAAACTTTATTTTTATAGCCTAGAACATGTTACAGTCAAGTTTTGCTTTATGCACCACATCACACACCAGCAGATATTCTTTTTCAACGTGCACTCACACCAGTTAATCAAAGAAACACAAAAAGACATTATCTAAGAAAGAACAAACAAGAAAGAAAGGGACAGGGCAAGTGTTGAGTGAACATCTAACAGATTTTTACTTGCTCAAGAGAACTCAGAGTAAAGGTAGAATGCAAGATGGATGTTGAGTTAACTGTTATTAGGGGCTGCCTCAGTGTGACGTTTGCCAAAGTTCAGTAGTGCCTCTTCAACAATCTGCAAAATCCTTGTAGGCATGACTTAAGTGCTTTCACTCACTTATGTGTTTTAGACATATGTTCAACATCAACATTTGGTGAGGATGCCCCCTGGACACCTCTCCAATGAAATGTTCCAGGGACGTCCAATTGTGGTGAGGCTGTCCATGTCAGGAAAGACCCTGGACATGCTAGAGGGATTACATTTCTTGGCCAGGACAAGAAGGCCTTGGTAGAAAAGTCAGAAGTGGTCCATAAAGTCTGGACTTCACTGTTTTGTTTGGTACAACCTCAACCCTTCCTTCATTAGTGGAAGAAAAATCGATGGATGGATGGACCTAGACGGCAAAGCTTTCATAGTTTACCAAGAAATTGTAATTCTTTTCTAATTGCTTTCATCAAGTAAATGTATATTATCCATATTTTTCTGTTGTCAAAATCTTTTGGCAACTAAGATCATAAACAGGATTAATAAATGTGTTGGCCTCACAGCACAGATTTATCATGTTACTGCTTCATTTGGATGAAAACAATAATGTGTTTTGGTTACAATACATTCTTTTTACAATGCAACATGGACCCTGATCACACAACATACAAAAATTAAGTCAGTGTTGTGGGTGAAAGTCTTGTGAACTGTCAGTTGTGCAATTAAAGATAAGTGACAAATTTCAAGGAAAATCACATGTATGTAAGCTGTACAGCACATGCTGATGGAAAAATGTTTTAATTTCCAGAGACTCTGCTGAAAGAATGGAGCAGCTTAGTCCAAAACTTCTTACAGTGTTCACCTGGATTAAAAACTGTTGAATGTGAAGCGAACAATATATAATTAATGTCTTTTTCAATCTTGTATCATTCATTCACCTTTGAGTCCATGTGGATAGTTAAGACACTATATAAGCATTTCAATATCAGCCATAGATGATCAACAAAAGCACATTCAGGCTGTGTTTACATGAACTTTTGTCTAATTTCTACACACCATTAAGTAAGATAGCAAATGTATGAGTCATCCTGGCAGTTTTAACATGGACTTGGCCCTGCTGGCTCCTGAAGACTAAAAACAGAGTGAGTGAAACCATAAGTGGATACAGCAGGTAATATTCTGGAGAATTCCGCTTTACAGTCTTACTTGGACATGCATTTCTAATGAATTCTTCTGTGGAGCACTTGTTCC
This sequence comes from Telmatherina bonti, assembly GCF_933228915.1. Lineage (NCBI taxonomy): Eukaryota > Metazoa > Chordata > Actinopteri > Atheriniformes > Telmatherinidae > Telmatherina > Telmatherina bonti. Next base: position 22,698,992 of record NC_136620.1, on the reverse strand, counting down.
ATCCATTTTGCATCAAACTCTGCTTTCTTTGCACTCTGGAGTGTCTCAGTGGCAACAGCAAGAATCACACAGACAATTTCCTCTTGGCTAATGCATGTGTAAATGTTAGAAATTCCCATGTGGAAACAGCTTTACGTGATTTGTGAAATTATCTTTTTGGCATTACTGTTTTCTACATCTTTATAGATCATTAAACTACTGACCTATAAGAAATGTGGTCTTTATGCACCGTCACCCAAAATAAAATCCCTCTGCATGCAGCTACTTGCTTTTCTGTTTATCTTTACATATAATGCACAAGCATCAGAGTCATCAGATATGCTTTGTTGATAATAAATTCCAACCCTTTACAAGTGTCTTTCCCACAGATCTGAATGCAGATGTCACCAGTGTTCCCACTGCTACCCTAAACAGTGGAGCAGACTTAAGCTCTCTGCAGCTGTGTCCCAATAATGAACCCTCTTTCTGAGTCACTTAAATCTTTTACTTCACCCTTGATATAGAATCAGAATAAAAAATTAACCTACTCAGCAATTTTACACGTCACAGAGCATTACTGGATGTTAACTGCCTAATTGTAAAAAGCAATGCAGCTGCGTGTTTGCATGTGGATTTGCCATATTTTCTCATGTGTTTACTGAGGTTTTTGTTTTAATTATGACTTTTTCTCTCTGCACAAGCTTTTACCCATTCTGTTTAGCCCACTCATTACCTCATTGACCATAGACATGACCTGATAATGAGGTTTTAATTACGGATGCACTAAAGGTGAAATTCTGACCTGTTATCAATGTTAAAGATTATAATTTGGACGACACTGATTGATTTTGTCATTTATTCTCTCTTTAATGTCAGGGAAACAACATAATATGTACAACCCCAACTTCAAAATGTTGTATGCTGTGTAAAATGTCAAAGATGCAAATTCCGCAAATCCTTATGTTATTCCAATCAAACACACACAAGATATTGATGTTAAATTGAGGCATTTTACCATTTCATGGAAACTGTATTTTTCCCTCTCTCTTTATCTCTTTCACTTTCCCTATGAGGTGTTTTCTCTTCTTTCTCTTTCTCTTTCTCTCTCTTCTGTCCTCTCCAGTCTGGTCCAGCAGTACAAACTCTACAATGGAAACAATAACGCAAAATAAATAGAGAAATAAAATAAAAACTATAAACAGGACATTGTTTACCATTGTGTAGCATCTCATATTCTTTTAGCAACTTTGTAAATGTCTGGGAAGTGACAAAACCAGTTCCTGGAGTTTAAGGTGGAAAATGTTGACCCATTCTTCAATGAAGCATGATTCTAATTGCTCAATAGTCCTGGGCCTCTGTTGGTGAAGGGTGTGGACTGCAGACAGGCTAGGTCAGCACCTGAGCTCTTGTCCTGCAAAACCACTCTTTTGTGATGGAAGCACAATGTGGTTTAGCACCATCTTGCTGAAATATGCAAGGATCTGTCTGTAAGGGAACAGGTGTTGCTCTAAAACTTGTAAATTCATGAGAGCTGCAGTCCTTTAGGGTTTCAATGTATCCCTCCTCCAACTTACCTGACTTAAATTAAATGGATCCAACAGCCTATTTAATTCTGCATAATGACTCATTCATTTAAAACAGATGTGTTGAAGCAGTGATACACTGAAAATCCTGCAGGGCTTGGCCCTCCTAGGAATGCAGTGAGTAGCTCTAAATTCTGTATATACCTTTCAGCATTGATAGTGCTTTCACACATGTGTAAACTGTCCACCCTGCAGGCACTAATGCAGCCCCATCAAAGATGCAGGCTTCTGAACTGTCTGCTGACAACAAGCAGTGCTCTCTTATTCAGTCTGCAGGACATGACATCTAGTTTCCAAAATGAATTTCAAATTTTGATTCATCTAACCACAGAAAAGTTTTTCTCAGATCATTTCAATAGGCTTTCAGGGAGGATGGCAGTATTTCTGGATCCTGTTCACAAATGGCTTCTTCTTTGCATGATAGAGCTAAAACCTGCATTTGTGGATTTCACGGCGAACTGTGTTCACAGACAGCGATTTCTGAAAGTGTTCCTGAGCTCGCTGGGTAATTTCCAGTGAAGAGCAATGCCTCCTGATACTTTGACTCTATTGAGGATTTTCTACATTGTACATATTCGGATTTTTATATTGAGGCACTTTTTTTTTTTTTAAATTCCAGGTTGGTGAGCCTTTGCCTGTCTGGGAATAACAGGAGAATTACTTGCAAAATGCTATTCCAGTTGTTTTTTCTTATTTTTCATATGTTGCCAATTAACACCCCTCCAACCCCTCCAGCATTGCATTCAATCCAAACTATGCATTAATGTTTGTCTTTCTTTTTGTTAACCAAATGCAACTGCATGCTTCCCCCTTTACAGAGATAAAGATAATGAAATTATTCCAGTTGCTGATTTTAAAAGATTTAATGAAATATTTCTATTTGCATATAACGCAGTGTGTGAAATGGGTTTTCTGAGCAGTGTCAAATTCAGAACAAAATGTAAATTCAAGTCTGGTAAATTAAATATCAATTACTTATATACATACATCTGCACTGATAAAAACTGGAATAGCATCAACAGGCCTCTAAACAACTGCAGCACAAATTGATATTGATGATTTAACATACCTGCTTGTCAGTGAATGCAACACTCTTCTCCATTCTTCACTCAAAAAAATAATCAAGGTAAAAATGTAGACTTTATGTATTTTAATTACATGTAAATTTTCCATCCAATTTTATTGCATACTTCTAATGAAAATATTCATATTCCTCACAATGTTTTTAATTGCATTTAGTTAATGAGAATAAATTGCATAAAGCCAATTCAGATTTAATTAAGGTCAATGCAAACTTGTACATAAACATTATGTATATATCTTATGTACCTATGTACATTTTTAGGGAAATTTTTACATAAAGTTTATGCTTTCATTCCAATTAATTTTTTAAATGTAAAGGAATCTTTTAAGTAACCTTTATTTAAACCATTACATGAAAGGTGTATTTGAACATTTCTCTTATGTAAAAAAATTAAAAACCTACTGGCAAAAACATGTGAGAACTTTATTACCATATCCACTCAAATAATCATGGACAGGTCAACAGATTATTAGAAAATCCTTCCTAGTATATTTAAAAGTCTCATGAAATAAAAATACATTCAACTGAACATAAAATATATGAAATGGTCAAGTTTGTTGTGTAAACAAGGCCATAAATAGGCTCATTTTAATCCCATATGAAAACACACAAATTAACACTGTGGAAAATCTTACAAATATGTTAAGCACTTGCCTGAGATGTATCATCCGTAAATACAAGTGTTCAAACAAACACGATTATCAAAATCACGTTTCTAAAGTTAGAAATTAGCTTTCTTTGTAGCAAATTTAGCAAAACTTTTATCACTTGTAGCATCACAAAATGGCATAACAAGGATTCTGGATACTTTATCCATTTAAATTGTAAACATCTTAACCTAAAGCAATTCAAGCGTATTGCTGGAATAAGTTCTGTTATAAACATGGAGCATTTCCTCATTTTTAGTCTTTTAAAGATTTTAAAGAAAAATAGAATCATAAAAGGGTATCTTAACCTTATTAGATTTTGTTTAAACCATAACCTTGCTCCATTTTAAGAGTGTCAAATTTGTAAGAAAACTAAATGCACAAACAGACCCATATGCATGAACATCTCCACCAAAACATCCAAAGTACTGGTTAGTTCTGTTCTGACAATCCCCAAGTTCCAAAATCACCAGGCAGCCGTCCATTAATGGTCCCGTTGCAGCATTTTGATGCCATGGAGATACACAAACAAACAAAAAAACCCCAAAAAACTCTGCAAGCACAATCCAAATGCAGAAAACAGTAACTGCTCAGGAGCAAAACGTTTTGCCCATTAGTCCAAGTCCAGTCCATAGACATGCTTGAGCTCACTGAAGCATCTTGATTTTCAATGCTTGGACCTTTGGTGACAGCTTGTTGCCATCCAAGTTCATCAAGACTTTTTGGAAAAACTCAAATGTGATCCTGAGCTCCTGTGGATAACTCAAGTTGAGTATGTAAATAAGTCCAAAAAGCATGGCCCATCCAGTTGAAATGCTTTGCAGGTCCTGTAGCAACTTCACACCTTCTATGACCACTCCAATGCTCTCTGGCTCCTCGTCTTTATCAGCACCTTCTTTGCGGATTACATAAAGCCCCACCGTAGTCTGTCCAATCTGTCTCTCAGCATCCTCGAAATCTGCATTCTTTAGGTAAATAACATATATACGTTAGGCAAATTAATCAAGTTTTATACTGATAAAGATTTACAATATCAATACTAACCAAGTACTCCTTGATGAGTGAGGTACTGTTTTCATTGAGGTAAACAGAAAGACTTCTCAGGACACAATCCCTCTTGACTTCAATGTCATCTGTCTGCAAATGAGAGCACATCAAATAGGCAGTTGCTTATAAATCATGTTCCATAACCAGGGGTTAAATTTTTGCAGCAGTATAGTGGATCACATAGTATATTTTAGTTTAAATCAACAGAGCAGAAATGACAGTTTACTTTCTCATATTCCTTACATTTGTAGGATCAGAAACTGTAATGCAAGAGGTGTAAAAATTAGATTGTATTTTTTTTCCAAATGGGAAAAAAAATAAACCTACCATTGCTGTTGAAGCCATGAGAAGTCCGATCTTCTTTCCAGCAATTCCTCCTTTATTCTCAAAGACCTTGATTAAGTTTGGTGTGTATTTGTCAAGCTGCCCAATGAACTTAGCTTGAAGTGGTACAGTTGTTATACGCATGAATTCTGCATTAATCTGAAAATGAAATATAAATTAGATTTATACTAGTAAAAACTTTTAATTTATGGGTTAAGCATTAGAGTTATTTTCTTTAAATGAATTATCCAGCATATCAATATTGTTTGTACGTACTTCATTCACTGAAAACAGAGCTGGCCATCTGTTTACAAATTCAGGGATAAGGGGTGCATCCTGGACAATCTCTTGACGCCTGTATGAAAAGGTTTTCTGCATTTTCTCCTTGACAACAGCCTCATTATTTTTCTTTTTCACCTCTGACAATAATGCAATCCTTTCTTTTTCAAGGCTCTCTCTTGTTTCTCCCCGAGGAAGGGATGGGAGGAAGTTTACTTCAGCTCGTCTTGGTTTTTTTACATTTGCTGCAGATTTTTCTTGCCCTTTGCGTTTGTTCTTGAGGGAGTTTACGCTCACCTCAGGGTATCCAATCTTGCAAAGTTTTGTACGAAAATTGGAAACCTTTGTCTTCAAGTACCGTTTCCATCCTTCATAGCCACTATGAGTTCCTCTCTCCCTCAAGCATGGATGGATATGGACCAAGACCTCAGCTGCCTGTTCAACTTGTGAGTCAGTGGGATATGCTGTGTATTTGAAAATCTCCTCAGCCATACCTTCTAGAATATCCATTTGGAGTTTTGGTGGAGGAGTGAGGAGAGTGCCATTTGTCTTGAAATCTGTATCTCCATTTTGCAGCTGAATTTCAGCAAAATATGAAAAGCGGGGAAGAGTGAAGATTGGAGGCCATGGAGATGTTCATTCTTCTCGAACGGGATCTAAAATGATTGTGTCTCCACTACTAAAAGAGTGATCAGAACATGAACCTTCTTGATCAAGGGAGCTGACGGGGTTTGGAGAGCTGTGAGATGCAGAAGAGGAAGAAGGCATGCTCATGCTTCCATGTGGGGTAGTCCCTGAGATGCTGGGACAAGTCTCTTCAGATGCTGAAAAGATCACTTTTAAAGTGTCTCTGTCTTTTATCTCAGTTGTTGATGTCACGTTGACATACTCATTTCCAAAGTCATGGTCCATGTACTGAAGCCTGAAGTGCTGTTTAAGTCCAAAGACAGTTTTAATTTCATGTTCAAGTTGATCAACAGAGGCTGGTATTCCTGACATCAAGGTCAGTTTTCTGGCATCATCCGCACCAAAAAGGACTCTCAGGAGGACAGGATTTGACATCTCTTCTTCACTGCCCTTTGTGAAAGAAAAACAAGGGAAAAAAAGAGTTTAAGTACTGGTGGAGCTTTAAATTCAATCATAACTAGAAAAGCACTCGGAGAGCGCAGACCTATACATATAGGTATGTGTATATATATATATATATACACATACATATATATATATATGATATATACATTATATATATATATATATATATATATACATACACATACATTTTATTTATATGATATATACATATATATATATATACACATACACATACATTATATATATATATATATATATATATATATATATATATATATATATATATATATATATATACACACATTATATATATATATATATATACACACATTATATATATATATATATATATATATATATATATATACACATTATATATATATATATATATATATATATATATATATATATATATATATATATATATATATATATAATGTATATATCATATAAATAAAATGTATGTGTATGTATATATATATATATATATATATATATATAATGTATATATCATATATATATATATGTATGTGTATATATATATATATATATACACATACATATATGTATAGGTCTGCGCTCTCCGAGTGCTTTTCTAGTTATGATTGAATTTAAAGCTCCACCAGTACTT